>NC_064425.1:12092500-12115000 GCF_023375975.1 Astyanax mexicanus | reverse complement strand
TATAAATATATGTGTAATTATTTCATGCCTATATGTATTCTATATACATAACTATATTTAGTATGAATGTGTTCCATAGTGTAAGTCTAACAGTTAATAATATGTTAGAGTGTTTTGCAAATCCATGGCCGTGTGTGTGTGTGTGTGTGTGTGTGTGTGTGTGTGTGTGTGTGCGGGATGCAGTGCCAAAGAAAACTAATCGGACCATCATTCCACTGAGACACATGGAATTCTTTCCCTTGCCAGATTCCCAGGAACACACACACACACACACACACACTTTCTGTCCATTTCCAGGACATTCTAGACGGTGGAGATGAAATCCAAAATGTTGGTTCATACTATCGATGAACTAACCTGTCTCTTTGTCTTTCTCACTATACTGAAACAAAAATTAGTTGCACCCAGAAGGAACCAACTGACAGGAGTGAAAACTGGTGGGTAGCCATGCCAGAATTGCAGCGGATCATTTTGAGACAAATCTGATTTCAAAATCACTTGTTTGCCCAGTTACACCATAGCTATCACACATCCATTCGGCGTAGTGTTATCATGGGGTAAGGTGCAATTTGGTATGATGCCAGATACTCACCACTGTTCTTTAATACAGACATGCTGATAGCACAACATTATCTTAATGAGGTCCTGCAACCAGCCCCCCTACATTTACTGAATGCACACTCTGGTGCGCAATGGCCGGCTGAATCTATAGACCTATCCCTGATTAAAAATGTGTGAAAGGCTATGGGATGGGCATACAACTCTCTCAACCAGCCCAAGGCAAAATCTGCAGGAACTGTCTGAGAATATTGGAGATTATAGCAGGACACCATTAGGAACCTCTGCAACTCTCTACATGCTGAGACATCACTACTTTTGTGTGTGTAACTGAAAGTAATCAGGTTATGTTTCCTATTTATTATTACATTGGATTATGGTACAGTTACATTTATCAACAGGTCATCAGTAATCTGTCACAAAATACATTTTAAATTTACTCTTTTAGCTTTAATTTTAGTGTAAAGTACTCAAATAGAACACAGCCCCTCTCTCTTGCTCTTTCCGAGTCTTTCTTTCTTTATATACACACTTCTCTCTCTCTCTCTCTCGCTTTCACTCCCTCTCTCTCTGGTATCTGTGTCTAATCGTTTTAGTGTCATGAGAGCTGTCATATGGAGACCCTCTCAGAGAGATTGAGAAATGTGTGTGTGTGTGTGTAATGGTCTGGGATGTCTGAACTGGATCTGTAACAGAAATATGACCGGCTTCAACACACTCACACACACATACACACACCCACCCTCTCATTTGTAAGACCCCCAGCCCCCCACCCTGCCTCAAGTGAAATTGTGTTATTGTCAGCACCTCTGAGACACAGCCAAGCCAAACAGCTGCACACACACACAGACACACACACACACACTTTGGACAGACACTGTCCATGGTGTGTAGTGCAGCAGGCTGGAACCATTTCCCAGCACAAATCTATCAATATAGAAATAAATAAATGAATAAACATTGTACAACCAGTTTAAAATCACAATCTGGTATAATATGTTTTATTTAAAAATCACAGAACCTCTCCAACAGGATGTGGAAAAACCACTGGTATCGTTCAACGCACATTAAAAAAAGTTTTGGAACCCGAAAAGTTTGTTCCCAGCTGAAACCAAAGAATAGTAGGTTCTTGAGTGCAAATCGAGAGCCGTTGTGCAACTGGCGTATTCTTTGACGTAAATTTGGTTCCACCAAAATCTGGTGCAAACATGAGCGGGTCCACTAAAAAGCACCAATGTTCTTATAAGCATGACTGGAACCTGTTCAAGAATTATTTAAGTTATTTTGGTCAAAAAGCTCAAGTCTGAAAATGAGAACCTCCCTTAAAGAATCTGAACTTTCCATAAAGTGTGAACTGCAGTGAGTGTAATTTTGTAGCAGTGAGTTTTAGGTGGAGCTGGGTAAAGCAGGGTGTTGTGGGTGGAACTGAGTCTTTCGGGTGGAGTTGGGTGTTTTACATGGAGCTGGGGGTGCAGCTAATGGCTCAGGTGTAAATGAGGGCTAAGGTAATATGTATAGATGGGTGTTTCTGGGGTAGCTAGAAGTTTTGTTTGTAGCTAAATGTTATGCATGGGGCTAAAATTAAACTGCTGATTTGTGTAGAGCTGGGTGTTTTGGGAGGAGCGGGGTGTTTTAGGCTTGGTTGGATGTTTTGAGTGAAGCTGGCACTAAGCTGGGTGTTTTTCGGTGTAGCTGAGATATTTTTCAGGTGGAGTTGAATGTTTCAGATCTGTATCTGTGAGTTTTGGGTGGAGCTGTTACAGGCTGTGTTTGGTGGAGAGCTTGATGTTTTAAATGTAGTTGTAGTTATAGATAGGGCATTTCTTGAAGAACTGGTGTAAAGCTGTGTATTTAGGGTGTAGCTGGTGTTTCAAATAAAGCTGATGTGTGTGGATGGGGGTTTTGTGGGTAGCAGAGTGTTTCAGGTGGAGCTAGATGTTTCAGGTGGAGCTGGGTCAGGTGTAAATGGCTTTTGGGGTGTAGCTGGTGTTCTAAATAAAGCTGGGATGTGTAGATGGGTGTTTTTGGGGTAGCTTAGTGTTTTAGGTTTAGCTAAATATTTTGGGTGGAGCTGGGATGTGTGGATTGGCATTTCTGGAGGAGCTGGTGCAGAGCTGTGAATTTAGGATGTAGCTGGTGTCTCCGGTGTAAATGGGCTTTTGGGGTGTAGCTGGTTATTTCAGATGGAGTAGAGATGTGTAGATGGTTGTTTCTTGGAGGCTGGAAGGTAGTAGGTGTTTTAGCTAAAAAAAGATGTTTTGTTTTAGACTGTGTGGAGCAGGGTGGATGTTTTGGGTGGAGCAGGATGATGGCAATGTTGGGATGGCATATGGTTCTTCCAGAGGTGAATTTTGTAATGAAGCTTTTGTAGTCTATCACTTCACAAAACTACAGTTATCAGTCTAATCTCCATCCTGACATATACACACACACACACACACACACACACACACACACACACAGAGCTGGTCTGTAGAGGTGTTTAAGGTATAAACATCTCATCACTGGTCAGAAACCTCCACCTGCTTCTGCACTGAAATAGTTACAATAAAACAGTGATTGATTAGATAAGGTAGTCGACTGGTTTTTTGGAATGTATAAGCAAGTAAGTATAAATGTGTGTTTGTTTAATATATTTTATATAAGTATGTGTGTGTATGTGCGTGCAGGTGTGTTACACAGTAACCGGATGGCAGAAAAGAAATTGTTGCCGCAGAAAAGAAACCGAAGCTTTTAAAAGCATCTCTGCTTTCACCTGTCAACCTTCACAATCAGCCAATCACACGCCTCTGCTCCGCCCACTCACACCCTGGGGCCCAGACACTGAACACTGGTGATGTCACTGACATGGCATCTAAAGCCCCCTCAACCCATCCTTCCCTCAAACCCCCACCTGAGCATTAATCCCTTCCATCAGCTTTAATGTGACTAATAATTTATTCTGTTTCATTACAACCGCTAAATAGCAATAAATCAGACAATACCTCATGTTTTATCTATTAATATGCATTTCAGGCATGCAAAAAGTAGGGGCAGTATAGCATTTACCACTATAATGTTACCATTTCTTCTCACAACATTTGAAAGATGTTTTAGCACTGATGATAACAAGGGATAGAATGGTTTCTCACATTCTTCCTGCAAAGACCTCTTAAAATGTGCAACAGTACAGGGTTGTCATTTTTCCATTTGTCGTTTTCAAAACCGCATACAGGCCAGTCTGGTACCCATACACGCTTCTTCTGCAGCCATGCCTTTGTAATGTTTGCAGCACATGATTTTGCATTGTCTTGTTGGAAAATGCACAGAAATCTCTGAAAAGATGATGGGACCTTTTTTAGTGATCTTTAAGCGAGCCATCAACCGTGTGCCGTGCAGCTTGATTTAGGGTGTCTGTGTGTCTTTGCTATTTTAACAATAGTAAAAGTACAACTTGCGCATCTCAAAATGCACAAAAAGCATGTAATAATTCTCTTAATCATTTCCTTTAATCATGGGTGTGTTTTGGGCGTAACGTAAAAAAATAAAATAAATAAAAAATCAGCGTTTTATTTGTCAATCACTTTAAGAGGCAGGTGTGCTATGACTTTGGCACATTGATTTTTTACGGTCCAGTGCGTCTGTGCTTTCAGTTGCCAAGAAAGCAATACACCAGAAATGTACACATGAACACACCTCACTTCCAAACCACCACACCCATCGGTGTAGATGGAATGAAGGAATAGACCGTGGTGTAAGAGGCAGGGTGTAATATAGCAATGAGCATCGCGACATGCCTTGCACAGTGTGTAAGATAAAGCCTGTTGTTTTATAGGTAGCACATGTTGCCTTAAGAACTCAATGTGCTTTTCTACATTATTGTTGCCATCACAGAAGCCTTTGAACTTGTGGCTGATAATAGTCTGGATGGTCCTTTATTATATTTTGTTCAGAGAACAAAATCCAAAAAAGATCTGAAATATTGACTGGTTTGACTACAATATACATTTCCACTGTGCGATGGTTCATGGTTAAACTAATGTAGGCTGAATGGGTGGACCTAAAACACTGTAGGCAGAAATGGTGAGGCTAAACTGCTGTTGCCTGAACAGATGGAGCTAAACTGCTGTAGGACGAATGGATGGAGCTAAACTGCTGCATGCTGAATGGGTGGTACCTAAACTGATGTAGGCTGTATGGGTGGAGCTAAACACACAAATAAACTCAAACCTGGGCAAGCGCTTGTTCTGCGTCAGTTGATGGTAGCAGTGTGTGAGGCTGATTTAGAGGTCTCTAGTTTCTGTGTTAGGCCTGAGGCATGCTTTACTTTAAACACTGTGTGTGTGTGTGTGTGTGTGTGTGTGTGTGGTGACAGGGCTGGCACAGTCCAGTCCTGAGGTGTGTGACATCATCAAGTTGGATCATGTTTATAGAGTTTAAATCTGATCACGTTCACCACTTACACCAGGACCGTGAGTAATGCAACTCAACACCACACACACATACATACACACACAGACACACACAGACATAGTTCTTTTCAATTGACTGAATGTGTCAGTCTTCGGCTCCTTTTGAAACTGAATCTGAAGGTCCTGCAGACCCAAATACCTTCCACCAAATATCTTGGTACAGACAAACGAGTGCAGAATTGTTCACAGTGGTGGTGAATGGAACAAGACATCTGAACCTCCAAATGCTCCCTCACAAAAACAGCGTTACACCAATTTAAAACACATCTGAGGCATAAGAGCTCTTAAAAAAATTTGGGGAAATTTTAATTTTTGTTGGCTATTAATTAATTGAAGACTAATATGTCAAATAAGGAGTTTACTATTTTATACTGAACTAAATCTATGGCTTTTATTAGCTGTGTTTGATGGACGGCCTGTAGCTAGATGTTTCAGATATGGGGGCTATATATCATATATGGGGTTACATTTATTGAGCTACACATACAGTGTAGGTGACAGATGTCTTGGAATTGAATTGTAGAGGTTCCTACAGGAATCATGTGATAATTCAAACCATGCAGCTCCAATATTCCAATATAGAGTGTGTTTTTTTTAATAAATAAACAGTATACCTCAAAAGTGCGAAACGTATTCACGTTTATTACTCTGTAGGTAGAAGTATAGATCCTAGGGATTAAAATACTCTTTACGTAAAAGTACTGATTTCAAAACTACTTAAAGAATAAATTTAAAAGTAATGTAAGGGGAAAATGCAGAACAAAAGAACAAAAACTTAGTCCAAAAGCTTAGCCCCCACCCCACAAAACATATTTTCTAAAAGCTATAATAACTACAATGTTATATTAAAGTGTTACTATTGATAAATTTGGAATGCACTAGGCTCCCTGTTGTATATATGACCATTGAAAATTCTAGTAGATTGTAAATATATTAAAGAAGCTTAGTTGGACGTTTATCTGGAGTTCTCTTGAGTCTCTGCATGGATCATCTTCATACTAGACTACATACATCTGCTGTGTTTTTGCTGTAGTGAGGGGGGCGTGACGTGTGCAGGTGTGATGGATCACAGTATAAACCAATAGGGAGTCGGAATGATATATGTTTATACTTCTTATCCAAGCACATTTAGATTCACTCTATCTGGATGGAGAGATTAATCTGGATAGAGGTTTTATTGAACAATGAGAAGCCGGAATGAAAACGAGCTGAAATGAAATGTAAGAAGTTGAATCTAAAAATTACTCAAGTAAAGTATAGATGGAATCAATATTTTTACTTATGTAAAGTAACAAAGTATTTGTACTTCATTACCTGACACCTAATACCTAATATCTTGCTAATACCGATTGTTGAACTGCCATTGAGGACTCTATAAAGCCAATGACGGCCTAGCAAAACTAGGCATGTCTGTTTTTTCTTGTTGCTTAATTTCAGATAATTTGATTTATTTATTATTTTAATCAAGTGTAATTATTACACAATGATGGTACACTGAATATTATGTGTTTCAAAATTTGCAACACACACACACACACATACACACACACACACACACACAGTTCTGACAGATTGTAGCCTGCAGACTCACTTTGATGTGTGTGTGTTACGTGTTAAATGGTTGTGAGATAGTGGAGGGGATTAACTGTGTTAAAGCTGTAGGAGATACACACTCTCTCTCTCTCTCTCTCTCTCTCTCTCACACACACACACACACTAGTTCTCACAAACTGCCCCCTGCTGCAGCTGCCCACTGGCCCATTGTGTGTGTCCATGGCGGCGGATGGGGATTAGTTACCATAGTAACGCAGACAGTACGCTCCACCAACTTTCAGCTTCTTACACTCAAAACACACACACACACACCTCACTGTCCTTCTCCTGTACACTAACACACACACCTGTACCCACCAAACAGAGTGTGGAGTGTGTTATGGGTCAGTGGTGTATCAGTGTGGAGTGTGTTACAGGTCAGTAGAGTGTGTTACGGGTCAGTGGTGTATCAGTGTGGAGTGTGTTACAGGTCATTGGTGTGACAGTATGGATTGTGGTGTTACAGGTCAGTGGTGTGACAGTATGGATTGTGGTGTTACAGGTCAGTGGTGTGACAGTATGGATTGTGGTGTTATAGGTCAGTGGTGTATCAGTGTGAAGTGTGTTACAGGTCAGTGGTGTGACACTATTGATTGTGGTATTACAGTTCAGTAGTGTATCAGTGTGGCGTGTGTTACGGGTTAGTGGTGTATCAGTGTGGAGTGTGTTACGGGTCAGTGGTGTATCAGTGTGGAGTGTGTTACGGGTCAGTGGTGTATCAGTGTGGAGTGTGTTACAGGTCAGTGGTGTGACAGTATGGATTGTGGTATTACAGGTCAGTAGTGTATCAGTGTGGAGTGTATTACGGGTCAGTGGTGTGACAGTATGGATTGTGGTATTACAGGTCAGTGGTGTAACATTGTGGAGTGTGTTACAGGTCAGTGGTGTGACAGTATGGATTGTGGTATTACAGGTCAGTAGTGTATCAGTGTGGAGTGTATTACGGGTAAGTGGTGTGACAGTATGGATTGTGGTATTACAGGTCAGTGGTGTAACAGTGTGGAGCGTGTTACGGGTCAGTGGTGCATCAGAAGTGTGTCATGAGTCAGTAGATAGTGGATTGTATGGATTGTGATGTTACAAGTCAGTGGTGTAACAGGGTGGAGTTTTTCAATGATTAGTGGTGTAACGATCTAGAGTGTGTTAGGGTCAGTGGGATACCAGTGTGGACTGTGTTACAAGTGAGTGATGTAACTGAGTATTGTGTTCACAGGTGAATGATGTAACAGTGTTGAGGGTGTTATGATTGTATTTATGGATAATAAAACAATATATATTTAATATATATATTTATTTATTATACAATATAGCATTACTCTGAACAATCTGAGCGTGAGAAAGAAAGAGAAGGAGATAGAGTTAAACAGTAACAGGAGGGTAATGGAAGGGTTGAAATAGACTCATTGTGTTGGGAAGTGTGATATTGAATTACACACACACACACACACACACACACACGCACTCACATACACAGCAGTCTGGAGTTGCAGTTCTAAAATGGCTTGTCCATCAGCGGCTCCACTCAAAGGTCTACTTGAAAGGGTCAGTGTGTGTGAGTGTACGTGTGTGTATGCCAGTGTATGTGTGTGTGTGTGTGTGTGTGTGTGTGTGTGTGTGAGTGTATATGTGTGTATGCCAGTGTGTGTGTGTGTGTGTGTGTGTGTGTGTGTGTAGCGTAAGGAATGTAAAATGATGTAAAACCACAGCAGCAGGTTTGTAATATCATCAGACCAAGAATAAGCAGAACACAAAAGAGAATACACTCACACACACACACAAACACACACATGGGTCTCACATTCCTCGAGACAGGAGCCACTTTAATACTCTAATGACACAAACTGTCATCATTATTTAGAGAGAGAGAAAGAGGTAGAGGGAGAGAGAGAGCAAGAGGGATAGAGAGAGCAAGATGGAAGAAAGCGAGAGAGAGGTTGAGAGATTAAGATTAGATTTAATCTGAATTGCCTGACTTTGATCAGAACATTGTTGCCAAATCATTACAACAGTAACAGTAACGCCACAGATAAACAGCCCCAATAATTATAATAATAATTAAAAAGTGATGCCACCAGTCCTCACAACAACAGCATATGATATGAATGTATTAAGACATTTAGGTTAAACAAAATTATATATAATGTACACATAATTGTACTATAGAATATACAAGGTTTGGAGATGTTTAGGCTCCTCCCCTTTGACAAACTGAAAACACCTGTCCAGCACTTAGTGAACACTGTACTACATACTGTATCTACACACTTTAGTATTCATATATAATATTCATACTGATGTATTGACCATGTTGAGTGATATTGACTACATTTCCACTGTCATACTGGGCATATTCGCACTGCAGTACTGACATTATCTGCACTGTGATATTGTCTATATCTACACTAGTGCTGGGAGGTTAATTGAAATAATTTGATTAAAAGAATTACTGTTTTAATGAAATACATATGTACATTTTTTTTTTTTACAAATCTCAGTACATAGGCTTCATTTCTGTCAAGAAACTTGTAAAGATCTCTTTATATTACCCTTTTTTGCACCATATTCAATATAACAATATAACAAAAATATGTTTAAAAAGTTTTCTTGACAATAAAAAAAAGAAAATCTTCTAATGATCCCAAACATACCAGATCATCTTTAAAACACAGTGGAGGTAGTGTCATGGCTTAAGCGTGTATGGCTTATTTTGAGATGGGCTCATTAATCTTCATTGATGTAAAGTGAACTCAGAGAGTCTACAGAAAGATTTTGTCTATGAATTTAAAGTAAGATGAGACCAAACTGATTGGGAGATCCTTCATCATGCAACATAATAATGACCTGAAACCCACTGCCTGAAAAAGCATTCCAGAAAAAGAATGCAGAAGTTTAGTGATATCACTGGGTCACAGACATGATGCATTTACTGCAAGCGAATGATTTGAAACTAAATATTAAGTCTTATTCACCTTAATGCACTTTTAAGTTTATGTGTTCTAATACTTTTGCTTATAAGGAAAATATCAGGTGGTCCAGACAGAAGGTGCTATTTTCTGAACTGTGTATCAGATCCAGATATAAATGCCTGGAAATAAAAGCTGAAATGTTTTCAGTTTAAAGCAAAAAAAAAGGGATCAGCCTTAATGTTCCAATACTTTTGGAGGCGACTGTATATCTGTACTGTAACGTTGCCTGTATTGTGACACTGCAGCAGCTGCAGTACTTGAGTGCACAGGTAGCTGGTGCTATAGGGGGTGTGGCAGTATCTTAACTGCTCTGTCCGATTGAACAACAGATGTATATTGTTTACATGGAGCTCCGTGGCGTACCTGTGAGACAGGTGTACGTGTGTCGCCAGGAACAGGTGTGTCATTGTACTTCCCACACCTGCAGACAGGTGGGCTCTGCAGTGACCTCACAGTGACCCCACTCAGAGAAAAAGAGAGAGTGTGTGTGTGTGTGTGTGTCATTGTTTACTGTACACTCCACTTTATCACTTTCAGCACCACCAGCTGCTCTGTGACCAAACTAAGAGAATCACAACCCACCACACACCCACACACATTATTATAAATGTAAATAAATAACACACTAACTGTACATTAGTGGGTGGAGCCTGGAGATTATTATCAAGTTTTTAGAGTTTATCAAATCCACAAACTCTCTCTCTCTCTTTTTTTTCTTTCTGTCTTCTAGTCTCTCTCTCTCTCTCTCTCTCTCTCTCTTTCTCTTTATGTGAGAAGGGAAGGAGAGTTCAGTTTCCATGTAAAAACTCACAATACAGGAGCGGACCCTGGAGACAGATGCATTGTCCCGTCACATCCTCCTGTGTGATTGTGCGATTGTGTGTGTTTTCAGGTCTATGGGAGGACTGTAGAATAGGTGTGTATTGTGTAGTTTAGACTGGGGTGTGATTGAGTGAGATATTCTTTCAGTACACACACAGTACCACACCTGTGCACAGAACAACACACACACACACATGACCTGCTAACACTGATTAGATTAAAGCATTAGGACTGTGTTTTGGAAAGAACCTGGCAATAGGATATGTATTATGATCCAGAGGTTACGATCTGATATATTATAATTAGTGGTGTCAATCGGGTAAAAAATGTAATCAGATTAATCACAACAATATTCTGTGATTAACTGCAATTAATCTCACTTATTATTTTTTTTATAATAGATATTTAAATGTAAAAATCAATTATATTTATATCAGAGGTGTCAGTGAAAATATGTACTAGTATGTACTTGTATGTTTGAGGGGAGATAAAGCCAATATGGGGTGCTGCAATAAAGAATGCATCATAAATTGAATAGAGAAAACTTTTTTTTCTTTATTGTAAAGATCTCAGCTTTGATGTGAGGATTTTTTAATTATAACTTAATTTGTATTAAAGAGCATTTTCCCACCTGTAGTTGGTTTCTATGGTCCGAATCAGTTGATGAGTTTGTTTACTTGGTGATTTTTCTCCCTTTGTTTGGTCTGGTTTCACACAGGCATAAACCTAAACACACCATAATGAGCACCAATAAATCACGCGAGCATGTTGCCTCCGCCGGTTGGTCAGAGCTGTCTGGCACAGGAGCAAGAAAGTAAATATAGTGAGAAGATTCTGTATTCCAGCACATATATCTGCCCAATGTGAAGCTGCTTTATCATAGAACTCTGGCCTTTTTAACACAATGTGATGTGCTGTGTAGAGTCACATTGGTGCAAGAAATAAACACTGAACATACAGCGCTCAGTGTAAACAGCATTGAGCAGCAGAAACAAAGTAAAAAATTGTATAACATGTTATTGATTCCAAATTAATCGCCTGTGTTAATGCTTTAACTTTGACAGCCCTAACTGTGAAATATTGCAATACTATAAGAATGCCATTATATTGCATCACCTTTATCTAGAGGACACAGTTTAAACATGTCCCAAAATTATAAGATTTTTCAAGATGTTATGTTAGCACATTTACGAGGCAGTCATAGCAGAATATACAATGCTCATGTTAGCTACCTGTCTGGCAGTCAGTGCTAGTAACAAACTAAAATATTTTGCTTGTGGAGCCTAAATGCCCCTCAAAAAGGAATGATTTAAGTAGCTAGCACTGCTTCAGGCTTAAAATATATCATTGTTTATGTAAATATATTGTGTAAGTTTTGTATTTGTATTTTAAAAACAAATTCATTTAGATAATGTATTTAATGGTGAAAGAATCTTTAATGAAATCCAGGGGGGAGACAAATCTGTGCAGTATTTGGCCAAATACCCAAACGTTTATTATATCCCTAGTTTATGCTTATATACTATTTTTACAGCAAATTTGTTTGGCTTGGTTTTTTGTATTTATTGAACAGTGCAGAGATGGTGCTGTTGGGAAGCAGACTGTTTATATGAGAAACTACCTTCACAAGTTTAACTCACCATGAATTCACCCAACTCTCTCTCTCTCTCTGCTGTCTGTGGTGTAGTTTTCCTGTCTTTTGTCTCGCTCTTCCTCTCTCTCCGTGGTTTCCTCTGTTCTCCCTCACAAAGCAGCAGAGGGAAGGCTAAAGTTACCGCCTCTGGAAAAACGCCCAGCTCCTCACACAATCAGCTTGTGTGTGTGTGTGTGAGAGAGAGAGAGAGAGAGAGAGAGAGAGAAAGAGAGGGAGAGAGAGATTGTAAGGCTTGTATCAGTTTGTCTGAACATAATTTTTCGGCCTCTCAGAGAAACAGCTCTGGTCCAGGATCAGTTTTCCTCCTTTTCATATGCTAATCAATACTATCAATCCCCCCCATTGACCCCCAACCCCCCTGACCACTGACCACCGTTTCAGTTTACACACAGCCTGCCTGAAAACCAACCTCCACCAAGTGTTTGTGGAAACCCCTTGGTATCACTTTATTTGGATGGTCCATTACATACGGCTTATAGATGCTCAACTAACATTCAGCTTACATTAAACTGCATGTCTACTAAATATAACTGAACTCTAAGGTGTAATAATTCTCTACTATATGTAACCCTACACCTAACTCTAACCCATCTTTAATCTTAGGCTTAGGTTTAGGTTTCAATTCAAGGTTTAGGGTAAAGTTTTGGGGTGGATTCATGGTTGAGGTTAGGCTTAGGGTTGGATTTAAGTTTTAGAATAAGCTTTGGGTTAGGGTTCTGTTTTAGGGTTTATTAATGATTTGTGGTTAGGCTTAGATTTTATATTTAGTATAAGGTTTAGGTTAGAGTTCGGTTTTAGAGTTGATTCATAGCTGAGGTTAGACTTAGAGTTAGATTTAAGGTTTGTTTTAGAGTTTCAATTAGTGTTCAGATTTAGGGTTAATTCATGGTTAAGGTTAGAGTATGATTTAAATTTTAGGATACAGTTTGGGTTAGGGTTCAGTTTTAGGGTTAATGAATGGTTTGAGGATAGGCTTATGGTTAGATTTAAAGTTTAGGATAAAGTTTGGGTCAGGGGTGAAGGTAAAAATGTTACCCACCTCTCCTAATAAATGCATTTAGCATCTTTATCTTGCATCCATTACTGACACAGATGTGCCAATGCTCACACAGAGCTTGCAGAAAAGTGTGACCAAAAGAAAAGGACTCTTTAGAGCAGGTAAACATGAGCTGTGGAGCAGTGGAACTGTGTTCTCTAGAATGATGGTGCTCCATATAATGCACCTCAAATGAAATAGGAAGTTTGGGATGAGATGGGGAGTTGTGGATGAGTTAGGGATTTGTGAATGAGGTGGGGCACTGGGGATGGATTGGGCAGTTGGGGATGAAGTGGGGAGTTAAGGATGAGGTGGGGAATTGGGGATGAGTTAGGGAGTTGGGAATGGGATGAGGAGTTGGAGAGTTGTGAATGACGTGAGGCGTTTGGGATGGGTTGGGAAGTTGAGGATGAGGTGGGGAGTTGGGGAAAATGTGGGGAGTTGTGAATGAGGTGGGAAGTTAGGGATGAGTTTGGGGAATTGGGGATGAGGTGGGGAGATGGGGATGAGGGTTTTTTTTGACAGTAGAGACTGGTACTCCAACCAAAGCAGGATAAACTCTTTTTAATACCATTGATTTCAGAAAAAAACAATAAATTAGCAAGTGACCCAGTACTTTTTTTCCATATAATGTAGTAATAAATTATACTACATTTTAATGACTACACAGTTTAATAAAATGTGAGCACTGTTGTACAGCGCGGTTCAGTGCTAAACACTCCCACCAACCGGCCGAAGGTAGTCAAGAGAACCGATAAACAGAACTGGACCTGGAGGGAGCTGTTCTGGAAGCATGAGTGTTTTAGTCATGTGGTCTTAATGTTTTGGCCCCATGTATGTGTGCGTATGTGATACGTGTTTCAACATGCACACACACACAGGAAGTAACCACTGCCAAGAGGAAGTGGAGCTGCAGAGGGACAGGGGAGGGTGGAGGGGGCCGATAGGTCAGAAGTCAAGGGTGTGAATTAAAAATGACCTCAGAAAGGAAATGAGACGAAATGTGACGGACATGTGTGTGTGTTTGTGTGTACTCTAATACAAAGAGAGAAAGAAATGGGGGTCAATAATGAAGTCTTTATTCTGAGATACTGCACTTCATAACAATCTCTCTCTTTCTCTGTCCTGTCCTCTGTCTCTCCCGTTCTTTATCTGTCTCTCCCTCTCATACTCTGTGTAGGTGTGTTGCTCACCCCTCTGTAAGTGATTATTCCCTGCTGCTGTAAACACCAGACCACCAACACAGTGAGTCAGGAACACACACACACACACACGGTAATCAGATAAAGGCGTATTAAAGTCTGCAAACTCGCCAAATTACCCAGAAATCCAACCGTCCAGTTCCAGCTCAACACGAGCGAGACGGCTCCATGCCCTCAATCCCAACCAAACAGGAAAGAGCAGTTAAAGTGAGAGGAAACACACACACACACACACAAACACTGGCACTGGCAAGGTATGTGTGTTAGCAAGACACTGTGGGGTATAATGATTCTTTGAATTCAGTCTAATATAGTTGGGCCTCAATATTATATAATGGGGTCTTGATACAATGAAGTGAAGTCTCATCATGATACAGTGAAGTCTCATCATGATACAGTGAAGTCTCATCATGATACAGTGAAGTCTCAATATGATACAGTAAAATCTCATAATAATACAGTGAAGTCTCATCATGATACAGTGAAGTCTCAATATGATACAGTAAAATCTCATAATAATACAGTGAAGTCTCATCATGATACAGTGAAGTCTCATCATGATACAGTGAGGTCTCAATATGATACAGTAAAATCTCAATATGATACAGTGAAGTCTCAATATGATACAGTAAAATCTCAATATGATACAGGGAAGTCTCAATATGATACAGTGAAGTCTCAATATGATACAGTGAGGTCTTAATATGATACAGTAAAGTCTCAATATGATACAGTGAAGTCTCATCATGATACAGTGAAGTCTCATCATGATACAGTGAAGTCTCATCATGATACAGTGAGGTCTTAATATGATACAGTAAAGTCTCAATATTATGCATTGAAGTCTCAATATGATACAGTAAAGTCTCATCATGATACAGTGAGGTCTTAATATGATACAGTAAAGTCTAAATATGATACAGTGAAGTCTCAATATGATACAGTGAGGTCTCAATATGATACAGTGAGGTCTTAATATGATACAGCAAAGTCTTAATATGATACAGGGAGGTCTCAATATGATACAGTGAAGTCCAAATATGATACAGTGAAGTCTCAATATGACACAGTAAAGTCTCAATATGGTACAGTGAAGTCTCAATCCGACACAGTGAAGTCTCAACATAATACAGTGAAGTCTCAATGTGATACAGTGAAGTCTCAATATGATACAGTAAAGTCTGAGTATGATACAGTACGATGCAGTGGGATTAATATGATACAGTGGGGCTTTATATTGTACAGTGGAGTCTTAATTCTATACAGTGGGTTCTTGATCTAATAGTGTGATGACTTGATATAATACTTGATATAATGGGGCCTCAATACTAAATAGTAGGTTCTTATTATGGTAGAATGGACCACTGTCAAGATACAGTCATGATACGATTATGTGTTTTTTTCGGATACAGTGTTACAGTGGGGGTTTCGGAATGATACACTGGAGTCTCAATTTTATACAATAGGGAAGTTCCGAATGAAGCAGTGCAGTCTCAGTGTTACACAGTGGGGGTTTCAGAATGATGCAGTGGGGTATCAATAAAATACAGTGTGGGTTTAAGAATGATGAAGTCGAGTCTCAATAAAATACATTTAAGTCTCATTTTAATACACACAGGGGTTTAGAATGATGCAGTGAAGCCTCTTTAGAATGCAGTGTAGTGTCAGTGCAGTGCAGTGGGGTCTCAAATTTATAGCCAGGTTTCAGAATGATGCAGTGGAGTCTATATACGGTGCAGTGGGGTCTCAATACAATACAGTGGGGATTTTAGAATGATGTAGTTAAATCTAAATACAATACAGTGAGAGTAGGGTTTTAGAATGATGCAGTGGAGCCTCTGTACAATGCCGTGGAGGTTTCAGTATGATGCACTGGGGTCTCAAAATGGTACAGTGGGATTTCAGTGTTATACAGTGGGGGATTTCAGTATGGTGCACTGGGGTCTCAATACAGTACAGTGGGGTTTTAGTGTTATACAGTGGGGGTTACAGTATGATGCAGTAAAGTCTTATTAAAATACAGTGGGGTCTTAATGCATTACAGTGGGATACGATACAGTGGGCTATACTAGAATAGAGTGGGATACATTGACACAAAATGCTATAATGACACAATTTCTCCCTCTTTCGTTTTCTCTCTCTTTTTCCCCTCCCTTTTTCCCCCAGCTAAATGTGCAACGAGGGAGAGCTATGATTTAAGCAATGGAAACTACAGGCATTACACACACACACACACACAGGCACACAAACACACACATGCACACACTCATGCAGGTTTGGTGGGGTTAATGTGTTCTCCTGCTTCGGCCTCGTCTGTCTGACCCGTTTCCTCTGGCTAATCACTGCTGGGAAAATATCCCAAAATCTCTTTCTTTCGCTCTCTCTTTCCCTCGTTCTCCCTTATTCTCTTTTTCTTTCTCTTTCTGCTTTCTTTCTCCCTCATTTTCCCTCTGTATTTTTTTTTTCTGCTGTCTCTTTCATTCTCTCTTACTCTCTTTCTTTCTCTCTCTCTCACTTGTTTCTCTCTCTCTCTTTCTGCTCTCCCTTCTTTGTGTAAAAGGGAATGACTCCACTGGGAAAGCAGAATAGTTCTCGTTCTAAAAGCTTTCTTTCTCAAGACTATACACACACACACACACACTTATACACACACACAATAGTATTCTGCATAAGTTATACAGGGTGTATTAGTGTCTTTTAGTAAAATACAGAGATGTGGTAAATTCTTTGGAGATAGATATGGATGGATGTGTACAGATAAGTACACATTATACAGATAAGTGTGTAAAATAGTTTACATGTGAAAGCAGAGCTGTACAGATGTGTAGAGTTGTGTGTATGTGCATGTAATAGATAGAGGTAAAAGTAGTAAAGAGGTTTGTAGAGGGGGAGTAAAAGGTTTCTCGATGTGAACAGCATTGTGTAAAAGTGCCTAGAGATTCCAAGAGATGAACCGAGTTGTGTAAATGTACATACAGTAGTATAACAAAGTGGAGGAATTTTCTCTCACTCTTCTTTACAGAATTGTTTGTTTTTTTTGTAATTCAGACACATTGGAGGATTTTCCAGCATAAAGGTGCTATGTAAGATCATGCCACAGCATCTAAATCATACTTTGACTAGGCCACTTCATAACCTTCATTTAGTGTGAGGTGGACATTTTTGTGTGCTTTAGATCATTGTCCTGCTGCAGAACTTAAGTATGCCTGAGTTTAAGGTCACAAATTGATGGCCAGACATTCTCCTTCAGAATTGTCTGCTTTTTGTCTTGAAACTCTCCTATGGATATAGTTTTGGCCCAGTCTCCCTTCTTATTATTAAATCATTAACACTCACTGAGGCAAGAGAAACCTGCAATTCTTAAGATGTTGTTCGGAGTTCTTTTGGGATCTCTTGGATGAGCTGTAAGATTGGTAGACTAGTTACTCCTGGGAAGCTTCACCAGTGATCCAGGTTATCTCCATTTGTAAATAATAACTCTTACTGTGGTTCACTGGAGTCCCAAAGTCCTATGTAACCTTTTCCAGATTGATAGTTTTCAGAAAATGTTGCTTTTTAAGATTATTAATTATGCTTCATGTTGTCAGACAGGATCTATTTATATGATGATATGATGAAGTCTACAGATCTGGCAGTAATCATGCCTGGTTGTGTGATATTAAACTCAGGTTAGATGTTTTGCTGTTAATAAATTAAAATATCATTTAAAAACAGCTTTTTGTATTTACTCCGGTTAACTCTGGCAAATACTTTTTCATGGCACTGCATGTACTCTTCTAATCTACTCTATACACTCTGTACAACTCCACACACATCTACTCTATACAAATGTACTCTAAATTATACATCGCTACT
The DNA here is from genome assembly GCF_023375975.1 of Astyanax mexicanus. Classification (NCBI taxonomy): domain Eukaryota; kingdom Metazoa; phylum Chordata; class Actinopteri; order Characiformes; family Acestrorhamphidae; genus Astyanax; species Astyanax mexicanus. The sequence goes on along the minus strand of NC_064425.1, from coordinate 12,096,863 downwards.
GTAGACTATACACCACTATTCTAAACCTGTACTCTGCTTCTTACATCTGTACTCTACACTATACATCTCTATCATATTCTATACACCTCTTTCTACACTACTCTAGACTAAAATACACGACTCTAACACACACACACACACACAGTCGGGGGTAAATTACCCTCTTTACCCCCCCTCACTAACCCATGGCCTCTCTTGCTTGCTCTGCCCAATCACCCCCCCATGGCTCCGCCTGTTCTCTGGCTTTGTGCCAAATTCTCTCATTTCCCATTTTCTCTCCCTCCAACCTCTGACCTCTCCACATTACCATGGCAACATTGCAACCCAAATGTCTGGGTAAAAATACTTCTGTTTCATTTCCCCGGTCCAGTGGTGTGTGTGTCTGTGTGTGTGTGTGTGTGTGTGTGTGTGTGTGTGTATGTATGAAACTGTAGACAGTTATTAGCAATGCTGAGGTCAAAAGCCACACAGAGGAATCAGCCATTACTCAAGCTAACCCCCTAACCCTAACTAACACACACACATTCCCCCCACACACACACATACTCCCTCCACACACACACACACATACTCCCTCCACACACACACACACATACTCCCTCCACACACTCACAGGGAGCGGTAAAGGGTTGTGACCTTTCAACTCACTCTGATAGACAATTTTAGGCCTGTTAATCTGGAGAAAAGGCACAATGTGTGTGTGTGTCTGTGTGTAGCAACCCTAAGGTCACCGTGCCCAATACTGAGTGTGGGCTAGAATGGTATAAACCCTCAGAATTGAGCTGTGAAGCAGTGGAACTGTGTTCTCTGGAATGATGGAGCTCTATCCAGTACTTCTGGGATGAGCTGGAGTGTCAGAACTAATCATCAAACATCAGACCTTCACCTCACTCCTGGACAACACTCATGAGAATTACTGTATTTTTGGCACTATAAGGCTCACCGGATTAAAAGGCGCACTATCAATGAACGTCTATTTTTGCGCACAGGATTATAAAATGCATTTTATGCAACATTAGTAACTAGTAGTAGGAACAGGGATGTCCCCAAGTTTTCTTCTAATTCAGCAGTCAAGGCAATAGCGGTTCATCCCAGGTAGCTTGTTTTAACACAAAAAACACACAGGCTACAGTCAGATATACTCACCTTTGAAAGGTAAAAAAGAGCTATCACTGTGGTTAGCGGCTAATGATAATGCTGCTCTAGCAGTGATAGCAGGGTTTTGCAGAAGGCTACGGGCCAATAATACTAACCTCTGGATGTCCAAAAAGCTAGCACTTAGCGCGTTTAGCAGCTAATAGTTATACTGCCTGAGAACTAAACTGAAACTCTGCACTATAGCGCTGAACTATAGCCGAGTGGCTTTACTGCTTCTTATAACCTCACTGGTATAATTCATACATACAGCAGCCTACAGCAGTTTAGCACCACCCATTCAGCTTACAGCAGTTTAGCTTCACTCAATTATTTTAATACAAGCTTATTGTTTATATACATGATTTATCCCATTATTATAATACTATTTTAGAGTTTAAAGTTTACAGAAATGTAAAAGAATATGATAAGAAATTTGAGTCTAGTTCACATATCGTCGCTGTCCAATGAAAAACACTTATCTCCAAAATAGCAACTTTACAGGAGAGAGAAAAACTTTGTAAACTTTTAATGGAAGTCAATGTAAAAAGAGTTTATTTCAGGTCCATTTAAAGAGTTTCTATTGGTCTGTTCATCAAGAAATGTTGGCACAGTGTAACGGACAGTTTGTCTGTTCAAATTATGTAGTAAACTAAAAATCAACAAAAATGGAGATAAGTGTTTTTCATAGGACAGGGACGATATTAACTTTGTATGTGTGTGTGTCTCTGTGTGTGTGTGTGTGTGCTACAAAATGAAAAAGGAAAACGTGAGAAAATGAGACAATGACCAAGAAACAAAGATGAACACTAAAGACTGTGTGTGTGTATGTGTGTGTGTGTGTGTGTGTGTGTGTGTGTGTGTGTGTGTGTGTGTGTGTGAGAGAAGGGTCAACCGGCTGTTGAATGGAGGTTAGCAGGGCCGCCCTGCCTGATGGGAACACAACACCCAGGACCTATTCAACACACACACACACACACAAGGTAAAAAAGAGCAGATCTCTTTCTGCTTCCCCTGTCGGCCCCATCAGCCAGAGGGCGGGGCTAAGGGTCATTAAACTCCAGTAATGAGCTGATGATTGACGAGGAGCTGAAAGAAAGAGAGAAACAGGAAAGAGCGCGAGAGAAAAAGAGCACAAGAAAAGAGGGAGAGAGAGAGAGGTAAGAGGGAGGGAAAAAGTGAGCGATAAAGAGAGAGAGAGGTAGCGAGAATCAGGTTTTTATTGGAAGTGTATGTTAGTGATTAAAATGCTCTCAACTACTCAGTCACACCATAAAACACAGCAAACACACACACACACAAAGTGCTAATAATTAAGTGGTGTATAGCAATATAAGCTAACTCCACACGCTCATAAACCCCTGGACCTGAAACAGACACTGTGCGTGTGCATGTGTATGCACTTCAGAAACTGTGTGTACAAACACATTAAATTCAAAAGTGGATCTACATTTTTATCTTAATAATGTCCCACTTTGTAGTGCTTTTAGGAGCCATGTGCTTGGTGTAATAGCTCACACTGTGCTGCGGTAAAAGTAGTTCAGGTTACTAAGTTTTGTATGTTTGCATCCCAATAACCAATAGACTGTAGATCACATACACAGTAGCTAGCACCTTGCAACATCTCAGCAGCCACCTTAGAAACCATAGCAACCACCTAACATCACCCTGTTTACTGCCTGGGATACCAAAGCAACTTCTCAATGAGAAGCCCCCCCCAGGGTTGAGTCCTGATCTTTTTGCTACATCATGACTGTGTGGACACCTCCAGCTCTACCACTGTTGTTAAATATGCTTAAAACACTGTTGTGGTAGGTCTGATCTCTAACATTGTGGAAATGGCCTAACTGAAGAACTGGTGCCAGGACTGCAGCACAAAGCAGAAGTTCACATCTCGCAGGATCTGCCCTCCAAGGTGCTGTAGAACTTCTACACCTGCACCATCGAAAGCATCCTAAAGGGAAACATCACAGCCTGGGTAGTGAACCGCATCATGACAGCAGGACAGGTTGGCATTCCATAGCAGGTGTGATGATTCAGAGCTGTGCTCCATGACCACTGCAGCATCTACAATCCAATAAACATTTTTTGTTGTGGTCTTGATTAACAACACATAGAGGATGAAGTAGGTCCTCTTGTCCCCCAGATGATCCCATGATCAGTCCTGGGTACAGAATCATTTATTTCACACAAATAATAAGACTCTGGATACGAGGTCATAATAAACTTTAAGAGCAGTAACTATAGCCCTGTTTTAATATATTTATGCTGGGGCTCGAATCAAAGCCTTAATTTAAAGCCTTAGTGTTTTATATTATATGTACTCTTCACAGTAGATTAAGTCACAAACAAATTAATCAAGTGTAATCAGTGCCCTTACACCATAGTACAGATAGTTCTTACCACTGGATTTGCTAAAGAACCTTCAAGGCCTTAAATTGTGTAAAAAAGGTCAGAAAGCAGTTGCACATTTGTGTAAGAGCTGTTTCTGTCTAGGGCATTGAACACCAGTTGTGTAACTCGATTACAACAACTACAGACAGACAAGACAGTCGAGTTGCTTCAGAGAAAGACAAGGCTGGGGAAGGGTCACCCAACTGAAGCAGTAACATCTAGACTTGCAACATCTAGAACCGAACCATGTAGAGCAAAATCACATTCATCCTAATGAGAGACAAAATGACAAAAGTATGTGAACCTTTAAGAATAGTAGAACAATTGAAGGTGAAGTAAGAGTCAGATATTTTAAACCATTGGGATGACAATTAGGTGTGAGTGAGTTTGCTAAAGTGCATCATGGCACAAACAATGAGGTTTTCTGAAGGCTACAAAAGATTATAAATTATATATAAATTATAAGATAATAAATGCCCAAATAGAGGGTGGGTCCATTATCAGCAGAAAACACTAAACAACATGATGATGTTCTTGGTAGGGTTGCAAGGAGAACCTGCTACTCTCCAAAAAGGAATCCTACTGCCTGTGTGCAGTTTGCTAACCTTGACATGGACCGACAAGGAGGCATTATGGTTTGGAACTGTTTTGCTGCATCTGGGTCAGGACAGCTTGCCATCAAGATGAATGGAGAGGCAATTCTGAATTACATCAATAAATAATAAAGAATATCTGTGTGTTAGCTGAATTTCAAGATAACATGGGTCATGCAGCAAGACAATGATCATAAGCACACAAGCCTTTCTAACAAAAAAAGGCTAAAGTAGAATAAAGT
>NC_064425.1:12007500-12090000 GCF_023375975.1 Astyanax mexicanus | reverse complement strand
ATCCTACACCAATTTAGCCCCACCCATTTATTATACACCAATTTAGCCCCACTCATTTATTCTACAACAATTTAGCCCCACCTATTTATCCTACAGTGATTTAGCTCCACCCATTCAGCCTACCACAGTTTTATCACTCCCATTCTATCTGCAGCAATTTATGCTGTCCATACACTACACGACTTTGAAAAGACTCTAAAAAGACATTTAACAGACTAAAAGACACCCTCTCACATCTAAAGACTCATCACAGACTTTTTACTCACAGTTAAAGTCACAGGCTAAGATTTTACAAAGACTTATTTTTCTGCCACACTGTTAGTTCTTGATATATTTTTTTTATATAATACAGTGTGTTCAACTCTACCTATAAGCTTCCCCCCTCCCTTTTTGCTACAACCTTGTATAGCAAAGAATCACAGTTTCACTGCTATACATTTACCTTTGTTTTAGACATAATTAATGCAATAAAGAACATCATTCTTGCAAATTGTGTATTTATTAAACTTGTTTGTATCAAAAATAACACTGCACCATAAATCAAAGTAGTACAAAATAAAATACATTTTAATGAGTTTTACCTGTGTTTAAAATACTGTACATACTAAAAAAGTAAAAACCATGTAAGGCATACTCGATTTTCCCGTAGCTCTCCTATTGGCTGTTGACATTGTTTACGTCACTACTTGCGTGAGCCAAGTCTTAATACTTACAATAATATTAAACATGGTCGATTTTATCTGAACTCCAGGACAAGAAAAAAAACTGACTAAAACTTTCAATCCTTACCACCTTACACTGAACAATTGTGATTGCCGTTAGCCCCACTCATTCAGCCTAAACCAATTTAGCCCCACCCATTCATTCTGTAGTAATTTATATATTAGTTTATATCTTCAGCAGATATTACTATATTACTATAGCATAACGCTATAGTAATATAGGCTAAATGGGTGGGGCTAAATTCGTATATGCTGAATGGGTGGTTCTAAATTGTATTTATCCCACCCAGTCTAGGGCAGTTTTGTCTCCACCTATTTTTGGTGCATCTACACAGATTCTATAGTCTTTCAGGCTGCTGCAATGGATTGGTGGTTGCTGTGGAACATTTATTACACAGACATTCAGTCATTCAGTCTACAATAGTCCCACCCATTTAGCCTACAGCAGTTAAGAACAACCGATTTAGCCTACAGCAGTTTAGCTCCACCCATTCAGTTAACAGGAGTTTAGCCACACCCATTCAGTCTGTAGCAACTTAGCCCCACCTATTCAGTTTTGGTTTTCTACACAGTATTTCAGGCTGCTGCAATGGCTTGGTGATTGCTGTGGTATCTCAGTCCATTACAAGAGTTTAGTGGAACATCTATTACACAGACTGGGGGTCTCTGACTGCAGAATAGGGACCCCCTACCTTATTTGGGCATGATGTTGACTGCAGGGTCATGAAGGACTACAGTGGTCAGTCTGCAGGGGGCACGTTAACACAGGCCCCCCACCTCTATTGCAACCCAGCGGATCATGTTTACATCTAATCTGACACAGTGAGGGAGCACAGGAGTGAGTAACCCCCGACTGTTTCTGCACAAACATCAGTGTGTGTGTGTGTGTGTGTGTGTGTGTGTTTCTGAGCCGTTCTGGAGGTCAGGGCTGAGTGTGTGTTTTCTCTGACCGTGTCAGGCTGGTACGGATTTTACACAAAGGCAGGAAAAGCAGAAATCCTGGATAAAGCTGTGTGTGTATGTGTGTGTGTGTGTGTGGCAGGAATGGAGAGAATGTGCGGGAGGATCCCACAGGCTGGACTGTGAATGAATAAGTCATTTATATCAGCAAACTTTCCCCCAAAGATGCACGCACACACACACACACACACACACACACACACACAATAATGTATGGCCTCGTAAGACATGGACATCCTGCCGGCACAAATAAATCACGTGTATCCCCCAACACCCCCCAACCAACACACACATACACACACACACACACACACACCCTAAACTAGGGGAAAGTTACAGCCAGTGTGTGTGTATGTGTGTTTGTGAGTGAGTGTGTGTGTGTGTGTGTGTGTTTCAGTTCTGTTTGTTTTACATCACATACTTTTACAGGCTTTTAGGCCACAGTACACTCTATTGCTCTCTTTGTCTCTCTCTCTCTTTCTCTCTCACACACACACACACACACTGAGATCACATCTTACTTAAAGATATATAGATACAACTATAAAAACAACTTCAAATCAGAAATATTTGGAACAGTATGAAAAATCCTTCTCATTAAGTGTGTTTCTTTATTTTTTATTCAATTTGTTGTCTAGATTGTAGATTAATATTAAAGACATAAAAACAAAAACAGCAAGAAGTATTTGTCCTCCAAAATCCCTTGATATAAACTGAGATAGTGATTTGAGATTTGGAATGAGCTACTAAGATACTAAGACAACTATTCCAGGTGACTCTACCTAATGAAGACACTGAGGTTAAAATACCAAGAGTGTTCAGATCTGTCCTCAAAGATAATTGTTCTACTTAGAAGAATCTAAATTATAAAACATATTGTTTAAAACAATATTCTGTTTAACACATTTTGTTTACAGAATAATTCTGCATGAGTTTCTGTATAGATTTAATATAGTCTTCATTATTAAATTTACAATGTTAAAAATATAAAAAGACAGAAAACACATTAAATGAGAAGAGATGTGTCCTTTTAAGCATCTCATACTTGCACTTTAGCCTAAAATGCTTTCGAGGACACTGATGTTTACCCAAACAAATCTGATATGCACAGACAAAAACTTCCTTTAGCCATGCAAAGGCTTCCTGGCTTCATTGTACTCTACAGACTCCACACAAAAACAACACAACCGTGTTTAATTATAGATGGTTACACTGTATCTACAAGTGCTTAATCAAAAGGTCAGTGGATTTGTCTTAGGGAGATTCAGAAGGTTTTAATATCTGTTTGAGAATGCTTTAAAGTCTGTGGATATGTCTCAAAGTATCTCAGAAAATCTTTGGATCTGTGTCAGGAAATCTGTGGATCTGTCACAGGAAGTCTTTGGAACTGTCTTAGGTGTCTCAGAGGTACTGTAAATCTTGAGAATCTCAGTTCTTTAGACCTGTCTCAGAGGATCTCAGAAGGTCTGTGGATCTGTCTGAGGTAAACTTAGAAGCTCCAAGGATCTATCTTGGGTGACAGGGGGGCTGTGAATCTGTCTCAGAGGATCTCAGAAGGGCTTTGGATCTGTCTGAAATAATCTTAGAAACTCTATGGATCTGTCTCGGGTCACAGGGGGTCTGTGAATCTGTCTCAGGGATCTATGGATCTTTTTCAGAAGATCTTACAGAGTGTTTAGGTCTGTCTCAGAAGATCTCAGAAGATCTCAAAAGACTTCAGAAGGTGTTATGAATGACGACCCACTTTGTTTCAGATGTCCACTCCTGGCTTTACTGGGCACAGTTGAGTGGGGCTGAGTGACTCAAAACACGAATGGACAGCCAAGTGTAAACACACACACACTTTTCATGCATGCATGCACTTATACATACACTGTATTAGCTACTTAGTGAGGATTCTGAGTATGTGTGTGTGTGTGTTGAAGGAGGAATTTGCACTCTTAGGCAGTTCAGTCTTGTTCTGAAGCCGTATAAACCCAGGCTTAGTGTGTTAGTCGCATGAATACACACATAAATCCACACACACATTCACACATATAGGTCTGTCACAACTACTGCAATTCACTTGATAAATTATAAAATAATTAGCTTTTCGCAGAGATGAATACCTGTGGTCTGATGCTACCACCACCATGTTTCACAAATGAGAGTGAACAGGATGAATGAATTGGTGAGAGTGAGCCAAAGTGAGTAAATTGTACAGAAAAAGAAAACCAATGTGCATAATCCAAAATAAATTGTCCAGTCTGAATAAACCAGAAGAAACCAAAGGTTGTAGATGCTCAGTGTGAATGCTGTTGAATGGAAAAAACAGAATGAACAGACTAGTGTGTTTTAGTGTAGTGTGCAATAGTTGGAATAAACCAACATTTGAACGAAGAGTGTCTCAGTGTGAATGATTCAGTATGAATGAACCGGAGAAACTGGGAGTAAATGGGAATGATGTGCTGTGTAAGAACCAATGAGAATAAACCCGTGTGAATTATCCAGTGTGCATAAGCAAGTATTTATGAACCAATATTACTAAGTGTAAATGATTAATGGCATAGAGTGCATAAACCCTTAAACCATATACAGCTACAAATAAACCAATATTACTGAATCAGTGTGAATGGTCTTTTGTGCATAAACTGGTATGAATAAAACAATATTATTAAATCAGTGTAAATAACCCATTGTTTGTAAACCATTATGAATTAATTAATGTACCTAAATCAGTATAAATGATCCAGTTTTTATAAACTGATATTAAAAAATCAGTGTGAATGGTCCAGTGTGAATGGTCCAGTGTGCATAAACCGGTATGAATTAAGCAGGATTATTGCATCCATGTAAATTAATTGGTTTGGTCAGACTGAAGACAAACATTTTGTTTTCTTGGAATAACATTAAATAAGACGAAAAACAATAATAAAATGTTTATGTGGAATCAATTTTCTTAATCTGGATCAACTCCAGGATTTCTGGAATCAGAATTAGCTTGTGTCTGACAACCATCTCGAATGTGTGTGTGTGTGTGCATGTGTGTATGTGTGTGTGTGTGTGTGTGTGCGCGCGCGCACTGTACACATGCAGCTGCTGCCCAACACTGTGTTTGATGTAAATAAACTTTGCAGTGTGTCCCCATAGCAACATGAAAGTGCTCGGCGCCGTGGCTCCTGATGAAACAGTGCATATTTACACCCTCATACACACACACTCTTCTTTCATCCTACCCATTCAAATATGCTTCGTTTTCACTTGTATTACACCACCAGCAGCTGTGCATGTTTACCACACACACATTTATATCACGCACACACATAAACACACACACAGTGGTAAGTTTCTAGTTTACGTTCAACAAACTGCATGCTGGTATTTTCTGCGTCTGTAAATCAGTGAATCCTGACTGTTACTGCAGCCAACAGGGCTATTAAATACGCATGAACTGCCTGATAGCATTAGCAACGTAGCAGTTAGCATGGCAGAGTAAAAGAACGGTTGGATCAAACCAATCAAAATAATATGGTCTAAATTAACTAATTTGTATAAATTGTGTAAATTAACTCTAAAACTAGTTTTACAAAGATTCCTAAACTCTCAAACTTTGGTCACAAGATCAAGCCATGTCTCAAGTCTTTGGTCATGAGTCCAAGTCTAGTCCTAAGTCTTTTTGAGGTGAGACTTAGTCAAGTCTCAAGTCTTTGATCACAAGTCCAAGCCAAGTCTCAAACCCATGAGAATTAACTAGTTTAAAGAGGCTAGGGTCAATAAACGGTATTGGTTAACTAGCTTGGATTAACAAGTGTAAATAAACTCGTTTAAATAAATCTGTATGAATAAACAAGTGTGAATAAATGTGTCAACAAAAAAAATATGAATAAGGCAGTATGTACATTGCAAAAAATCAATCATCAAAAGCTAGACAAAATATATGTGAACTGAGACATATATGTTTATATCAAGCAAAACTGCTTGTGGTAGGCAATCTGCCAATGAGGTAGGAAAATATTTCTTAGTAAGATTTCTTAAAATAATCAATTGAAACATCTCAAAATTAGTGTCAAGAGAGTAAAAATATAATTTTTGGGTTCTATCTGAACAAAAGAAACTCTGTGTTTTGTGTTCAAATTACTTAAAATAGGTTCACAATTCTAAATAAGAAAGTATCCATACAATAAGCAAAACTATCTTACATAATGCTTAGTAAGGAAAAAAAATATATCAGAAAAAAACATCAGATTTATTGACTTTGAATTTGATCATTTCAATTAAAATGAGTTTTTTTGCATGTGGTTTAGTTTTAATTTTTTCATAGATAAACTTGGTCTTCTTCAAGAAACTCACTTTGATTTAGATAGGAATTGAAAAAAGCCTATCTCCCAACCACCCTTGCAAACATGAAGGTGGTAGTGCTATTGTATGAGATCTCTTTGTGCAGATTATGGGGAATAGCTGGGACTGACTTTGGGACAGAATGACCTTAAAAAGTGGCACAGTGAGAACTCAAATTATAATTATAATCCATATTTCTTTTTATTCTTAGTTTTTTTTTTAACACGCCTGCTGCAGCACAACTGAGTTTTACCACAGACTAAACCATGGGGACACTAAAAGCCCACTGATGCGGATACTGACCTCCAACCCCACCTCCACACACACACACACACACAAACACAGGGTGGACTGTGTCCCTCCTCTGGCCGGGTTAGAAAGGTCAGAGGTCAGTGTGAGTGTTATCTGTGAGGATCTGACCAGCCCTCAGGCTCCTGACAGAAACAGTAAACAAAAACAAGAGTTTACATTCCAGAACAGGCTCCGCCCCACACACCCCGGATTTCTCTCTGTATATTTAGATCTATCGATTTTTCTCTCAGTTTTTCCATACATCCTCAACATTTCTCTCTCCTTCCCTCATTCACTCTCTCTCCTTTCATTATTCTTACACATCTCTCTTTCTGTCTCTCCTTTTACTCGACTTTAAGGCTCTCTCTCCTTTTAATCCTCTGACACATTTTTTCCTGTTTTCTTTTTATTTCTCTTTTAGTCTTCCCCTTCATCTCCTTATTTCACTCTTCTTTGCTCTCTCTTCCTTTTTCCCTCTTTCAATTTTATTTTGTTCTTTTAGTTTATGTGTCTTTCAGTCACTCTCTCATTTTTACTTATTTTTCGCTTCTCAGTCTTGTAATTCCTCTTTCACCTTTTCTATAATTAATGTCTCTCCTCTTTTATTATCTTTGTCTCTCTTTTGTTCTTGCTTTCTCACTTTTCCTTTTACTCCCTCCCTCCTTTTATCCCTCTCTTTTCCCTATTCTCTCTCCCTTTTTGGTCTCAATCTTTCAGTCCTACTTTATCCCTCTTTATCACTTTCTATCCTCTTTTACTGCTTGTCTCCCTCCTTCAGTCTGTCAGTCTCTCATTTTATACCTCCTTTTTCCACACTCAACACTTTTTTCTTTTTCAGTCTCTCTTCTACTTTGTCAGTCTCTCTTTCCTTCAGTCTTTTTATTCAAATCTCTTTTATTCTGTCTCTGTCATTTTATTCAATTTTTCTCATTCAGTCTCTCTTTCCTTCATTCTTTTTATTTGTGTCTATTTTATTCTCTCTGTTGTTTTAATCTCTATTTTTTCTGTCAGTATTTTTTATTCTGTCTCTGTCGTTTTATTAGTTTTTTTTGTCAGTCTCTTTTAATCTGTCTCTGTCGTTTTTTCCTTTTTTCTCTGCCAGTCTCTCTTTTATTCTGTCTCTGTCGTTTTAGTCGCTTTTTCTCTCTGCCTGTCTCTTTTCTTTCTGGCGCTCGCTCACTCCTTTTATTCGTCTCTCTCTCCCTCTCGCCCCGCCCCTAGCCCCGCCCAGTGCAGTTATTATCACAGTTGCTAACCCCGCCCCTGGTCAATAGCCCCGCCCCTCGCTACCCTCTGTCCAGCTCGAGCGCAGAGAGTGGGGTAGTAGAGTAAGATCAGGAGCGCGCGGGGGAGAGTAGAGCTACAGCGCGCGGGGTGTGAGCTGTGTGTGTGTTTATAGAGTGTTTAGTGTATATATAGTCTGTGTGTTTATCTGTGGATCTGCTTCCTCGTGCTGCCCGGTGATCCTCATGGCTCGCGCTGCCCCCGCGGGTCTCGCGCTGCTGCTGCTCGCGCTGGGGAGCGGGCGCGCGCGCGCCTTCGGTGTGGATGAGGACGCGCGCTGCGAGCCCATTCGCATGGCCATGTGTCTGGACCTGGGATACAATCAGACGCGCATGCCCAACCTGGTGGGGAACGTGCTGCAGGCGGACGCGGAGCTGCAGCTCCAGACCTTCACACCGCTCATACAGTACGGCTGCTCCAGCCAGCTGAAGGTACGATGACTACACACACACACACACTGGACATGGGGTTACACATTGCCCCACAAATATCCAATATTGGATAATAAATCATCTAAAGTAACGTGTTATATATATATATATATATATATATATATATATATATATATATATATATATATATATATATATATATATATATATATACACATGTCAAAGCCTATATGCAATAATATATAGTGTATTATATAGTAAGTTCATTTACCGTTATGTAATCATAACATATTTGTACATATACTAGATAATTCATTCACAAGTTTGGACAGACCTTCTCATTCAAAGTTTTATTTTTCTTATATTGTAATCCAGATTATAAAGGAACACATAAAGAATCATGCAGTAACTTCAAACTGTTAAACAAACCAAAATACTCTGTGAAGCATTCAGGTGCTCTTATCTGGAGTACTGTTAACTTGCGGTTTCTGAGTCTAAAAACTCTGATGGCCTTTTCTTGTGAAGGAGTATTGTGGAGGTCCTGATGAGAGCCAGTTTCATCATAACGTTTTTGATTGTCTTTGCAAATGCACTTTAAGATACTTTCAGAGTTCTTTTTAAGGTGAAATTTAAGGTGACTACCTCATAAAGTTGACTGGTAAAATGCAGAGATGTCCAAAGCTATCATCTTAGCAAGTACTTTGAAGAATGTTAAAATAATACATTTTCTGGTTTATTTAACACTTTTTTGTTTACTAAATAATAACATCTTTCATAGTTTGGATTAATTTAGTATTAATCTACAATACAGAAAAATAATGAACCACTGAATTTAAGGTGGAAAAAAGGTGTGTCCAAACTTTTGTCTTGTACTGTATATAATGTATATATGTAAGTACCTATATGTACTAATAATATACCCATTTATAAAAAAAATAAGTAATTAAGTGTTTACAAAAATATATTATTTTAATAATATGTAAGTCAGAAACAATATTTAACAATAATATTTTCTATATTTATTATATATGTTAATATCTAATTATGTAAGTAAGTAACTATTTCTAGTGTGTGTTTATTAGTGTGTGTGTTTACTTAGGGTGTTTATCTCTGTTTTGACTTCAGTGTGTCTGCAGCTTGCACGAGTTTGGTGTAGGTGTGTGTGTGTATATGTGTCTGTGTGTTTGGATTATAGTTTCCCTCAGCGGTTAGGAATGACCACAGTGAAAATCCGACATTTCCTCTAGTCAGTACACTCCCCTGAACACACACACACTCTGCATTTCACTCGCAAAACTGTTTAATCAAATTTACTGTAGTTTAGAATAACTCTATAAGTGTAGTGTATTTATTGACCATGTTTATTGTTAATACTTTCTGTGGCTGATACTCTTTCAGTTCCTGTTGTTGGAGATTTCTCCAACCTCTAGGCCTCTAGTTCTAGTTTCCGAACACTTCAGCAACTGAATCCCCATTACTTGTGCAATATTGCCAAATCAACAACCAACCACAAAGTATGATACATCCACCCCCATGCTTCACAGTTGGCAAGTTATTAATTTTTTCTTTAAAATGTACCTATGCTGATTGTGGCAAAATAGTTCTGACTTCACCGGTCTACAGCATTTGTTTTACAAAGTGCATCTGGCATTCATTTGCTTATCTTGTTCTAAGACCTTGACAAAAAACAAATCCTAGGTTGCCCAAGCTTTTGTACAGGCCACACTGCTGATTTTTTAAAATAGTTTTGTCTGTGCATTAGAATCTGATATAATTATGCTGTTGATGGTTTAGCTATAGAAGCTTGATTTATTATATTTCAAAGCCATTCATTAATGGCATACAGATATTTGTTTAAGTGAAGTGAAGTCAGTCATATTATTTTATCAAATTAAAATCAAATCATATTTATTAATGATGTTGTACTGTTTGACTGGACACTAATATTAATTTGTGTAAGGTGTGTATATCAATTAAAAGTATATACAGTTGGTGTATACAGTGTTTACATTGCTGTTGTATACAGAGTGTGTGATGTGTGTATAGAGTGTACAGAGTATATACAGTCTCACAAAAGTGAGTACACCTCTCATGTAAATGTACTGTCCCCTTTAAAATAACTCAACACACAGCCATTTATGTGAAAATAAAAGTGAAAATGGCAGAAATGGCGCCCAAAGCCTTTTTGGGCATGGATTCCATCAGAGCTTCACGGGTTTCCTCTGGAATCTTTTCCTCACCTCCTTGATGACATCAAGGATCTGGTGGATGTTAGAGACCTTGCACTTCTACAGCCTTTTGCTTGAGGTTGCCCCACAGGTGCTCAGTTGGGTTTATGTCTGGAGACATACATACATACTAGTCCATCACCTTTACTTTTAGCTTCCTGTGCAAGGCAGTTGTCATCTTGGAGGTATGTTTGGAGTCATTATCACGTTACCAGTTACTGAAGGTAGGAACAGTATATGTTGGAATTTAGATCCCCAGCACTGGAAGTACTCAAGCTGCCCCAGACCATGATGCTACCACCACCATGCTTGACTGTGAGCAAGGCACAGTGCTTGGTACTCCTCTCCAGGATACTGCCACATATGCTGGACACTATCTGAGCCAAACAAATTAATATTGATCTCATTAGATCACAAGACACATTCCAGTATCCATGCTCTTGAACTACTTGTCTTCAGCAAACTGTTTCAGGCTTTTTTGTGCATCAGCTTTAGAAGAGGCTACCTTCTAGGACATTGCCATGTAAACAGAGTTGATGCAGTTTGTGGTGTATGGTCTGCGGGCTGACCTCCCACTTCTTCAAGCTCTGCAGCAATACTGGCAGCACTTATACATCAATTTTCAAACAGCCAATGGATATTATTATTAACACGTGAAAACAGCTTATTTGGTTGAACTTGGGGAGGCCTGTTCTGAGTGGAAAACTGCTGTATAACCCTGGCCATTGTGCTGTATCTCAGAAAGTGCCATGTTAAATATCCAGTGGCCAGTGTGAGATAATTGAACCCAAAAAAATAACCTTGTAAACTAATGAGTCACATGACACTGGGGAAGGAAAATAGCTCATTTGGCACAATTTGAACATGTTTACTTAGGGGTGTGCTCACTTGTGTTGCCAGCAGTTTATACATTAATGGCTGTGTGTTGAATTATTTTGAGGGCACAGTAAATTTACACTGTTATCCTGTAGCTGTACACAGACTACTTTACATCAAAGAGTTAGCAAACATCTAAAGATCTATAGTGTTGCCCACTAAATATTTACAAATATGGGGTGTACAGATTTTTTTTGAGATGCTGTACCGATACTTTGTGTATACAAAGTGTGCAATATCTGTAAACTGTGTGTATACAGTGGCTGCATAAAGTAAATGCATATTTGTGTGTTTACAGTGTGTGTATACAGTAAGTGTATTCACGATGAATGCATACAGTATGCGTATAACTTGAGAATATACAGTAATCACACAGATTTTAGATATGACTATATATCAGGAAATAAAGGCTTTAGTGTTAAAAACAGTCAAAAACGTTTTGAATCTCGCTGATGTAACACAGAGCAGCAGGGAGGGTCTACTGTGCAGAATGCTGTATTTTTATCTCTTTATTAAATTATATAATAACACAGAAATTTACAGAACAATGCTGTGATTTACTTGTGTTCACTGTTACTCAAGCAAACATGGAGTCAACTGTTACTAATAAACTCTCTGCTTTTTACTTTATATACTGTCTGTTTATATACACCGCACATATACACCCCTTCTAATTAATGTATTCAGTTACTTTAGGATGATAAGCCTTGCCAATACCATAGGAGCAGATAAACGTGAACATGTTGGCATCACACAAACACTGGAGAGGTATAAAGCCCCCCTAGTATTGAGCTGTGGAACAGTGGAACTGTGTTCTCTGGAATGATGGTGTCTCATTCAGTACTTTTGGGATGAGTAGGGGATAAGGTGGTAATCATCCAACATCCTGACCTCGCTAGCACTCTTATCACTGAATGCAATCAATTCCTGACAGCAATGCTCCAAATTCTGACAGAATGTCTTCCCTGAACAATGGAGACAGTCACTCCAACAAAAGCAGGATAAATGATTTTTTAAATACCACTGATCCAAGACAAAACAATTTATGTCCCAATACCTTTGTCCAAATATGGTACTGTTAAAATTACTTGTTAAATTATTTGAGTAAACAAAAACCAAATACATTTAACTGTCAGAAAGTATGAGGACCCCTGCTGCTTCAGAGTTCCTCTTTATATCAGGGGTATTTTCTAAGTGTTTGTTATCTTCTTGCCATTGGGCATAGTGACCTGCTGTTCCAGAGCAGAGTGTCCGGTTCTACTGGTTGATGTGAGAGATGTGTTTAGCAAACAGATGTAACTGATGTGCTTTCTCTATTTTCTCTCCCCTCAGTTCTTCCTGTGTGCAGTGTATGCACCCATGTGCACAGAGAAGGTTCCAGTAACCATTGGTCCATGCGGCAGCATGTGCCTGGCAGTGAAGCGGAAGTGTTTACCCGTGCTGCAGGAGTTTGGCTTCGTGTGGCCGGAGCTGCTGAACTGCAGCCTCTTCCCACCCACCAATGACCAGAACCACATGTGCATGGAGGGTCCGGCCGAAGACGACCTGTTCCACCCCAATAAGCCAGTGGCCCCGCACGAGGAGGAGTGTGTGACAATGGGTGGAGGAGGCCCAGAGCAATATGCCTGGGCCAAGAGGAGCGGCAGCTGCGTCCTGCAGTGTGGATACGAGTCTGGGCTGTACCGCCGGCAAGCCAAGATGTTCACGGACGTTTGGATGGCTGTGTGGGCAGTGCTGTGTTTCATCTCCACCTCTTTCACGGTGCTGACCTTCCTCCTGGACTCAGCGCGCTTTTCCTACCCTGAACGCCCTATCATGTTCCTCAGCATGTGCTACAACGTCTACAGTGTGGCCTTCTTGGTGCGACTGACCGCCGGCCGGGAGCGGATATCCTGCGACCTAGACGAGGCGGCCGTGCCTGTTCTCGCGCAAGAGGGTCTCAAGAACACTGGCTGTGCTGTGGTCTTCCTCTTGGCTTATTTCTTCGGCATGGCCAGCTCTATCTGGTGGGTCATCCTCACGCTGACCTGGTTCCTTGCAGCAGGTCTCAAATGGGGCCATGAGGCCATAGAGATGCACAGTTCCTACTTCCACATTGCGGCCTGGGCGATCCCAGCAGTAAAGACCATAGTCATCCTAATCATGCGGCTGGTGGACGCAGATGACCTTACCGGGCTCTGCTACGTAGGAAACCAGAATCTGGATGCGCTGACTGGTTTTGTGGTAGCGCCGCTGTTCACATACCTGGTGATTGGGACGCTTTTTATCGCAGCAGGGTTGGTGGCACTCTTCAAAATACGCTCCAACTTGCAGAAGGACGGCACAAAGACGGACAAGCTGGAGCGTCTGATGGTCAAAATCGGAGTCTTCTCTGTCCTCTACACGGTGCCCGCCACCTGTGTCATTGCATGCTACTTCTACCAGATCTCCAACTGGGCTGATTTTCACCAGACAGCAAGAGACTCCTACATGGCGGCCGAAATGCTTAGGATTTTCATGTCGCTGCTCGTAGGCATCACCTGTGGCATGTGGGTGTGGTCTGCTAAGACCCTTCACACCTGGCAGCGCTGCTCGCTTCGCCTGCTGCACTCACGCAGGAGCTCCCGTGCCCACCAGAGCGGCGAGGGCTGGGCCAAACCTGGCAAGGGCAATGAGACTGTGGTGTGAAGCACACATAAGATAGGGAGAGCTGGGAAAAGAGGGAAAATAGTGGCTCAGGCATGAAAAGAACGATGGCACCACCTTGTGGACATTTGTTGAAAGTGCACAACGTTGCCACCACCCCCTTTACTCTCTCTCAGAACAGAACTGAGAACTTATGTAGCAGCATCAGCTCCTCAAACATAATGCAGAGACGTTTTAACTGATGATTATTACACTGGACACTTGCAACACAACAGAACCTCTCTAGCAGAACAGGTTCTGCTTCAACTGACCCAACTCTTTTTTCCTGTCGCTTCAACACTGTGGTAATGCAGCAAAGACACCTGGGAAATGTACTTGTTTTTAGTCCTCAGCGAACAGCACAGTTTACCTCGCACTGAGACACGGCAGTCTGTTCTTTCTTTCCTGTTTGCTCTGTTCCGTACCTCTGGAATGGCAGCTAGAACCCTGGTGGGTCAGGATTCTGGAACTATGCCCTGATTCGTGTTCTTGAACCACACCTGTTTTAGTGTAGTAGAGCCATGCCTCCGGTAGTACTGCCTTAGTTAGTACCCTTCTAAATACCTTGTTGTAGAGTCTTGCCTAATTTAGGGTTCTAGGACTCTGCATGTATTCTGCTTGGTTTCGAATTCTGCAGCCCTGCCTTGTGTGGGTTTCTAGAACTGCTTTGAACTGATGCAAAGCTGGTTTAGGACTCTAGAAACCTGCTTGTGTTGACATTCAACAACCCTGCCCCTATTTTTTTTTTTTAGAACTGTGACACATGTAGTACCTCGCACCTGTTTGTTCTGAACCTCTGGACTGGTAGCTAGAACCGTGGTGAGTCAGGATTCTGGAACATTGGCCTGATTCGTGTTCTTGAAGCACAGCTGGTTTAGTGTTGTAGAGCCATGCCTCTAGTAGCATTGTAGGACACATGGTTACTGTTCTTGAATGTTGCCTTACTCTTATTCTTGTGGAATCGAGCCTGATGTAGGGTTTTAGAACATTTATTGGTTTAAATTTTTTTGCCCACTTGAGAAATTTCGAACTCTCCTTTATTTAGGATTAGAATTCTATAACCCTACCTTGTCTGAAATGATTGAAATCTGCCCTATGTTTTTTAACCCCGTGTTGGCCTCATGCTGTTGTAGAAGCATGTCTTTAGTATTATTGTAGGACACTGCCTCAGATTTTAAGAACTCTGACAGTTTTATTGTTCTGAAACACCACATTATTCTAAATACTTTTTCTAATTATTGTAGAATCATGCCTGATTTAGGGTTCTAGAACCCGGTTTGTGATTTTCTGTCCACTTTGGAAATGTCAAATCTTGGCCAATTAAAAATTCTAGAAACCCGCATGGCCGAAGATTCTAAAACTCTGACCCATTTTATTATCCTAGAGCTCTGTCTGTTTTATTATTCTAAAAATATATATGCTTTGGACTGATATATTCATGCATGATTCAGGATTTCAGGACCTCAGCTGGTTTGGGATTTTAGAATCCTGCTTGATTTAAGACTCTAGTATCTTACTTGTTTTCAGGTTCAGGTATTTAGTGTTCCAGAATCTTTCACATTTTAGCATTCTACACTTTAGTGAGTTGTCTGGTTTAGTATTCTACAGTCCTATCACCCTTTGATATTCTAAAATGCTTACAATACTTCAGTCATTTAAACACAACTATTTCATTTTCTGAAAACCTAACTGGTTTAGGAGTCTGGTATCCTGTTTTTTTTTTTTTTTTTTGAAAACTGCTTAGTTTAGGATTTTGCAACCCTACCTGGTTTGGGATTCGACAACAGCACCCCCTGCCTTTTTTAGTTTGGGTTTTCCAGAACTGCGAATCACTTAGTGTTCCAGAACCTTTCAGGTTTTAGTGTTCTACCTTAATTAGTATTCTAGTACCAGAATTTTGCAACCCTACCTGATTTGGGATTCTAGAACAGCTGCCTATGTCCCTTTTAGTTTTGGTTATCCAGAACTGTGCATTACTTAGTGTCCCAGAACCTTCTACGATTTTGTGTTTTACCTTAATTAGTATTCTAGAACCTAGTCACCCTTTGGTATTCTAAAAAGCTTACAATACTTGAGAGGTCTAAAACTATATATTGATTTTCCTAGAACCCTGACTGGTTTGGGATTCTGGTATCTTGCATGGTGTCAATATGACTTCAGACTGATTGGTTTATGAATCTAGAATTCTACTTAATTTAGGACTCTAGAACCTTGCATGTTTTGCGGTTCAGGTATTTATTGTTCCAGAATCTTCCACATTCTAGCTTTCTACATTTTAGTGAGTTGTCTGATTTAGTATTCTAGAACATATTCACCCTCTGATATTCTAAAATTCTTACAATACGAAGGGTTCTAAAATTTTACATTTAATTTCCTAGAACCCTGGCTGGTTTAGGATTCTAGTATCCTGTTTAATTTAGTATTGGAGAACCCTGTCTTTTTTATCTTCCTAGAATCTAGCTTAGTTCAAGATTCTGCAGTCCTAATCATGTGGGAGTTTAGCACGCCCACATGAGGACAATTTAGGACTCTAAAACCCCACCCATTTAAAAATTCTGTTTTAGGACTCAAGAATCTTTCTTGGTTTAAGATTGTAAAACTTTACCAGTGTTAGACCTGAAAATTGGTTTGCAATCCAAAAATCCTAGAACAGAACTTAGTGTAGAATTGTATAACCTTTTGTCCTAGGCTCTTATAGTGTAGGATACTGTACTATATCTCAGTAGAGTAATCCTGAACCCTGTTAGTTTGAGGGTTCTAAAGGTTTCCAATGCATTTCACCACCAGGGACCTTCTCCAGACTCTATCATTCAACAATAGCTAATAGAAACACATGGGCAAAGGCTTACTTTGGCAAAGCTTTCCCAACAACAAGCTCTATAATACAGAGTTACATTCATTAAAAGAAGACCGGTCCCACTTTATAATAAGTGTCTTATAATAACTGTGTAGTTTCACATCCACAGTGTAACTACCAGTGAATTACAGTTTTACAGGTTATGTAATTACTTATGTGTGTCAACGTCAATTGTCATTTGTGTGTAATATAGTCATAGTTTGTGTGTAGAATAAGTTGTGTATACATCTATATTTCTCCAACAGCTCTCGTGTGGCATGTAATTATGATTATTCAGATTATATTATGGGAAGATGGACAGAATATTCTGTTTGTTGTGTGTAATTACATAACCTGTATAACTGCAATTAATCTGCATTAATGCATGATTGTTAATGTGTAACTACACAGATATTGAAGACACATATTATAAAGTGGGATCCAGAAGTCTTATGATGTTAACCACGTCTCTACTGAGCCTGAAGGCATCTGGGACAGACTGGCACACAGTGCAGGGTTTCCCCCAGGATTTCCTTGAAGGTGCGGTGGCAGGACCCCCCGGTTGGGAACCGATAATTTATATCACGTTAATGATATCACGATATAACACAATTACACATGTTTCCAGTTATTTTCTTTATTTCCAACTGTCACTGAAAAATGCCCACTTAAAACAAAAAGTTGCAAAAAGTAGGTTTCTTTAAAATAAATCCTTATTGTTCTTTTTTCAGATACGGTAAACGTAAAAGTGTGCAACACAAAATGTTAAATTATACATATCAATATCTTTAATCTTTAATTTAATTACAATAAAATGTTTACTGGACCGTGAAAACAAATGCATCACAGAGCTGTTCTAGGGTGCCTCTATTCTAGGGCCCTACATCCTTGCTTTATGACAGCTCCAGAAACAGAAACATAGCGTGATTTTCACTCCACCAGGTGAGTGAGCCTGAGTGGACACCTGCGTAAGTTGAAGCTGTTTAATCACTGTTTAATTCATCTCTCTCTCGCGCGCGCGCGCGCATTATGTTTCAGTCTCTCTCTCTCTCTCTCTCTCTCTCTCTCTCTCTCTCTCTCTCGCATTATGTTTCAGTCTCTCTCTCTCGCTATTTACAGGCGCGCTCTCGCTCTCTCTCTCTCTCTCGCGTTATGTTTCAGTCTCTCTCTCTCGCTGTGTCCTATACTCACACTCTCTCTCTCGCGCGCGCGTTATGTTGGCACTGCATGACTAACTACCGATTTCCACCCCCGAAGTTCAACACATGGCTGACGGAATTATTCCCCCCTAAATTTAGCTCCGGCAAATTTAAGACATTTTGGTTGAAATTTTAAGACAAAATAAGACTTTTCAAGGCCTTATTTGACAAAAATGAAATTTAATACCATTTAAGACTTTTTAAGGACCCGCGGCCACCCTGCTACATGTGCAGGACTGGAACACAGCTGTGCGTTTAGGAATTACGGCTAGAGAAGCCCTCACCTGTAGCCTCCCGAAATAGATGCAACATGCGAAACCAGCCGTGTTGTGTAGGCTACGTCTACAACATATTACCGATATAACCCTTGAACAATGTTCAACAACTTGTTCACAAATATAAAAAAACATCATTTCAGCGCCACATACCTCGGATTCAGTTGTCCAGTTTGACAGCCGGTGTCCTGTCGAGATGATCAAATTCCAGTGTCAGAAACAAGAGAGGGCGGGGCAACGCTGATCAAGCGCGGGAAAAACGCCGGGCTCCGAATTTTCACGAAGGCGTGGCGGACCGCCGCACTGAAATGAACGTGGCGGAAACCCTGCAGTGGAAACAGTGTATTGTGGTCAGATGAATTTTCCCAGATCTTTTAGGAACAACTGAACAAATTAATGCACAGCTCTTTGTTCAAAAGACAAAAACTATGCAGTTTTTAGAATGCTCTTGCAGGTTCACCACCATGCCTTTTCTCCAGCCTTGTATTTAGACTGCAGTGGCCTTAACCCCTCAAATTATTTAGTTTTGAGGGAGTAAAAGACCCAATCACAACTAAGCACACACACACACACACACACTAGCACAGATACATATGACAGACTTGTGTTTTTGCAAGACAATCGTTACCATGGTCAGCAATGGCCAGTGTAGGTCCAGAAGGTCAAGCAGATCTTCATGTTCTGGACCTGCATTTGCCACTATTTCCCATGGTGGAGTGAATGTAAACAGCGCTGAAGAATTCTATTTTTACAAGCTTTTTAAAAAGTGCCTCAGACACATAAACACGCTAGTGCTTTGAAGTACTCTGACGTTGATGAAGTACTTTTTGTAGATGAATTTGTACAGAAGTGTTGTTTGTAGTTTTATTTTTGTTGTCTTTATTGTATTATAAAATGCTAATTTATCTTTGTAAAAACATCAACAAAATGTACAAAAAACGTGTTTGTTATTTAAGAATGCTTTTGTATCAAATGAAGAGAAATTAAACTTAGGTTTTCAACATACTGTTTCTCTCTTCTTTGTGTGTGTGTGTGTGTGTGCATGCGCATGAATTGTAATTCAGGTCAGTCAGTGATACTGTAGAGCCATCAGCTAGCTCAGTGCTGTGTTAACAGTTTAGCCATTTATAAACATTTATTTGCATAATTAACAGCAGGAGTTCACACCTGCACAGCTGGATATGTAAACACTCTGTTCACATCACTGCATTATAATATTACAATATAAGCTAGTGCTGACATCTGTAGTATAAGACCAGAAAAGTCCATGCGTTTTAACCAAGACAATACAAAACCACATGCTGCACACATAATAAAGGCATCTTTGAAAGAAGAGGGTATAGTATGGGTACTGGGTCCAATCCTCACCAAAATTTCCAAAGTTTCCAAAAAAAAAGTGTGGAGATAGACAAAGGTGCCAAAAGTATCTCTATTCATTACTCTGTAGGTAGAAGTTTAGATACTGGGGTTAAAAATACTTCTGTAGAAGTTAAAATATCAACTCAAGCTTTTTACTAAGTACAAGTATAAAAGTACTGGGTTTAAAACTATTTAAAGTATAAAAATAAAAGTAATGTAAGGGGAAAAATGCCATTAAGGACAAAAGATTAGGCGGCGCCACAGAGTCATATAGTTCACTACCCCCCTCCCCAAAACACATTTTTCTAAAAGCCATAATGACAATAATGTTATATTAAAATGTAAATGTTGGTAAATTTGGAATGCACTAGCTTCCCTGTTTCAGCTGCACATGCCCATTGAAAATGAATGTATTTTAGTAGAATGTAAATATATTAAAGAAGCTTAGTTGGACGCTTTTCTGGAGTTATCTTTGAGTCTCTGCACGGATCATCTTCATACTAGACTTCATACGTCTGCTATGTTCTTTCTGGAGTGTGGGCCTGACGTGTGCAGGTGTGATGGATTATATAAACTAATAGGGAGGTGGAATGGTATATGTTTATATTTCTCATCCAACGACAATCAGATTTACTTTATCTGGATGGGGATTTATCTGGATAGGAGTTTTATTGAACAATGAGAAGCCGGAATAAAAACAAGCTGAAATGAAATAATAGTAATGAGGCAATTTGTAAAGTGTAACGAGTAGAAAGTTCAGATGATTGTGTGAAAATCTAAGTAGTACAACTTACAATTTGGCTGAAAAATAATTACTTCAGTAAAGTATAGATAATCAACATTTCTACTTAAATATGGTAGCAAAAATATTTGCACCATATTACTTAAGACTGTTACAGGAAGAACGGGACAAAATAACACCTACGTTTTGTAAGAAGGAAAGGCAACATTATAAAATGTGCTCCATACTGTCAGCAAGTCTAAATTAATGTAAGAAACACTGTGATTATTTTAAAGAACAGCATTTTCCATACTGTCATATGCACTGAATATTTTGCAATCACAATTATTTGGTAGAAAATTGTAAAAAAATAATAATAATAATAAAAAATAATAATAATAATAATAATAATAATAATTACTTTTTTGGTTCGTCTGCAGGGATGTTAAAAATAGTAAACAGTAAAACAGTATTTTATAAATATTGTTTTTTTTTATTGTAGATATGTAATTGCTTTTTTTTCATCCAAAAGCATGACAAAAAATAAAAAAAATAATTAATTCAGTGGCAAATAAATCAGACATGATTAAGTTTTGATATTTTATGTTTCATGTTTTTTTTTCATTGCCCCATAATTTTTATCTTTAATCCAAACCTTTCTGATTTGGGGTGATATTAATAGTGTCAATACTAACAAAACTACTTGTAATTTAAGCCTAAACTTAAGTCATGAAGTGGTGTGAAATGAAAAGTCCTGTGGAAAATCCATCATCAGCTCTGGCTCGGATTAATCTGAGATCATTCCTCTGGTCAATAATAAAGAGGTTTGTGTATTTACACAGTAAAACTCCACAGTGGGAGGGTTCTCTCATTTACAGGAGAATTTTCTTATACTGAGTATTAACCTCCAAAAACGATTCAAGTCAGACACACAAACAGGTACATGTAACAGATGTTTTTTCCCATTTCAAACATATTTCAGAAGATGAGATGTTGGATGCAAATTTGTGTGTAATTTTTTTTTTATCAAACATCCCTCCTACTGCTGCCTTCTCTATTATCTGGTCTTAATTTAAATAGCTAAAGTGGAAAGCTACTCAGAACTCAGTATAGATTTTTTAGGGCATCTGCTTACGCTGGGCAATGAAATCCCATTATTTACTTTCACCTTATTCTCTCACTTGACTGCTCTTTACTCCATATTGATTTTTTGCTGTTTTTTTTTTCTGGGTAGGAGAGTAAAACAATTTAATTAATCTGTATGTCCTGTAAACATGCAGTATTAACAATAAAACAAATTGACTTGATTAAACTGTTGAGAGCAAATTTTTATGTATTTTTATTATCAAAAATTCCTCCTACAGCTGTTATCTGGTCTTAATTTAAATAGCTAAAAGCAGGAAGCTACGTAAAGCTACTTAAAAAAGTATGGATTTTAGGGCATCTGCTCACACTGGACATGATTTACTTTCCCCTTATTCTCTCACCTGAACCTGCTCTTGCTCTTTACTCTGGAAAAAATATCTGTGATCATAGCCAGTCCCCAAAATAATATTGAATGTACTTACCTTTTAATCCTGTTGCACTAAGGGGCAGAGGGGGAAAAGGGAAGGCAAAAGCAACCAGGGCAGCTTCTCCTAGTAGGACGGATCCAACTTCATGGAGAAAGAGGGTCCTGGGGTTCTGGTTAGCCTGAAATAGGAAAAAAAATAGTGATCACTTACCTGTTAATGGCATGTATGTGTTCAATAGCGCTATTTATGTAATTTTGTTTGTCTTTTTTTATGTTTCATGTTTTATGGGATGTCAGTCCTTGAGGTTGTATTTATTTACATTTTATTTAAATATTATTGATTAAGTGTTGTGATGTTCACTGTGATGAACAGTGATACTGAATACAAAAAGTGTTTATGGAACTGGGGTGAAGGACAGTAAACGGCAACTGAGCAGGATTGCCAAAGAGACAAATATAACACTAATTCTTATTGTTTTAAATTTTTTTAATTAAATGTGTTGGGGTGGAGGTTTTTCTTTGGTAAAATCGCCACAGCCTTAGAGAATATCCTTTCACATGTGGAGGTGAGTGACAGGCTACGTGATGAATGAGGTGAGTGACTGACTGAGACTGTGTGAGTTAAATTCAAATTTTACACTTAAGACAAGTTATATTTACATCCTGATCTGTAAATATGGGGCGGGGTCAGTCAGCGGCGGCTGTCGGCATGGTGTTGGTGGAGCGGTGTGTAAGCTCTGACTGAGAGACAGCACTGTCACTGATGTGGGCGGGGGTCACGGCAGCAGCCGCTGCAGCGCGGCTGAAGAGCGCGTGTGTTCATCTCAGAGTCGCCAAAAGTCTCCAATAACACCACAAAAACTACATTTGTCGGTAGTCGTATTTTTTTTATCAGGACGTGAAATACAGACATGTCCCGGGAAATACGGACGTTTGGTCACCCTATTTATTTAGCATACACTCACTAACAGTGGTTGGCAGAGACTGTAGCTTCACTTGACAGGGCCAAACAGGCCAAACATTTGAAAATTCCTATAAAATTTACCTATTAGAAACACTAGTTTAATTGATTTATATTCAATATATAAAATGTGTTAAGGTAACAGAACTGTGCTGAGTTCACAAATCGTAGCTATATGGTAAAAGAACTAAACTGGGTTAGCGAATGCTAACTAGAGGGTAAAATAACTGAACTGGGTTAGTGAATGCTAGCTGGGGGGTAACAGAACTGAGCGGAGTTAGCTAACGCTAGCTAGAGGGTAAAAGAACTGAGCTGGGTAAGCTAATGCTAGCTGGGGGATAACATAACTGAGCTGGATTATAGGTAATTCTAGCTGGGAGGTAACAGAACTGAGCTGGGTTAGCGAATGCTAGCTAGAGGGTAAAAGAACTGAACTGGGTTAGCGAATGCTAGCTGGTGGGTAACAGAACTGAGCTGAGTTAGCTAATGCTAGCTAGAGGGTAAAAGAACTGAGCTGGGTTAGCGAATGCTAGCTGAGAGGTAATAAAACTGAGCTGGGCTAGCTAATGCTAGCTAGAGGGTAAAAGAACTGAACTGGGTTAGCGAATGCTAGCTGTGGGGTAACAGAACTGAGCTGAGTTAGCTAATGCTAGCTAGAGGGTAAAAGAACTGAGCTGGGTTAGCGTATCCTAACTGGGTAATAAAACTGAGCTGGGTTAGCTAATGCTAGCTAGAGGGTAACTGAACTGAACTGGGTTAGCTAATTCTAGCTGGGAGGTAACAGAACTGAGCTGGGTTAGGTAATGCTAGCGGGATGGTAATAGAACTAAGCTAAGTTAGCTAATGCTAGCTAAAGGCTAAAAGAACTGAGCTGGGTTAGCTAATGCTAGCGGGAGGTAATAGCACACAATTGTGTCGGCCAGGCGCGCGGTCAGCGGGCCGCGGATGCTAATGCTAACAGGCGCTGAGCTTCTGCCAACACAATAGGCCATAGCGGCTCATATAACACAATATAGCCTTCATAAATACACACACTCTCCTCAACACTTATTACAGTGCTTTGTTAACATTTACACGTTCCCCACCTGAATAACAGGAGACGCAGGAGACAGGATAAGAGCTGTTTTCAGCTCGAGCTCTCAGATTTAATCTGAAAACAGCAAAGAACCAATGAAGTCGTGCGTTATTCTGTAGTCCTCGTATGGCTTCCGTTTCTAAGCGTGAATCGCTGAATCACCCGCAAATCTGGTGGCAGAGACTCTCATTGGAGGGAACGGTGATTGCTCAGTGATAGGTGCCAATCACTGAACGATTCGGTGAACGAATCTTTTGAACGAATCTTTTTAGTGAACTGATTCAAATGATTCAGTTCATTTAAAACAGCTGTTGTGCCATCACTATTTCACTGCAACAAAGCTGCCAAAAGTCTCCAGCCAATCAGAAGTGGCAACAGGATTTAACAAATTACTGAATTCGTGCGTCATTCTTTTGTCCTGAGTGTTTTTTTTCATATAAGGAAAATGAATGTTTTTTTTTCAAAAACTGGCCTCTATCACATTCTGTGGTAAATAAATTTGTTCAGAATCCTGAACGTTTTATTCGGAGCACATTTATCTCCCAATTATCACTGGAACCTCTGAATTACGAGATTGTTTAAGAGTCGTAATGAGAAAAATGCCAGCGTTTAGCTAATGCTGCAGCTGTGTGAACTGACTCCCAGGCGTAGCTTCAGAAATCAGCAAGGGACTCTTTTCTATGGTGGCCCTGAAGTGCAAAACAAATTAACATGTCAGAAAACAAAATTACAAAAACTAAAACACATTTACAAAACTTAAAACAAATTTACAAGACGCAAAACACTTTTACAAATACTGAAACACTTTTACAAACGCTGAAACACTTTTACAAACGCTGAAACACTTTTACAAACGCTGAAACACTTTTACAAACTGCGATTTCTGACGGAAAGGGAGGGTCTAACACACAGGAAGTGCTTGATGCGGACCCTCCTTGTCAGTCAAGCTGCGTTACGATGAGAGAGTTGAGTTATGAACACCAAACTATGTTTTGTGGCACGTATTTTAGCAGCAGCAGTAAATACTTAAACTATCCCTGTCCTGTTGCTACCCCCGCCGCGGGGTTCACCTAATGCCCGACGGCCATCAGCCACTGCCCCCGCCGCGGGGTTCAGCTAATACCCCAGGGGTTCAGCCACTGCCCCGCGGTTATCAGCCACTGCCCCCGCCGCGGGGTTCACCTTATACCCCGGGGGTTCAGCCACTGCCCCTCGGTTATCAGTCACTGCCCCCGCCGCGGGGTTCAGCTAATGCCCGGCGGCCATCAGCCACTGCCCCGCGGTTATCAGCCACTGCCCCCGCCGCGGGGTTCTCCTAATACCCCGGGGGTTCAGCCACTGCCCCGCGGTTATCAGCCACTGCCCCCGCCGCGGGGTTCAGCCAATGCCCGGCGGCCATCAGCCACTGCCCCGCGGGGTTCAGGTAATACAGTACAGGAGTGGCTGAACCCCGCGGGGCAGTGGCTGAACTCCATGGGGCATTAGCTGAACCCCGCGGCGGGGGCAGTGGTTGATGGCCGCGTGGCATTAGCTGAACCCCGCGGCGGGGGCAGTGGCTGATAACCGGGGGGCAATGGCTGAACCCCGTGGCGGGGGCAGTGGCTGATGGCCGCGTGGCATTAGCTGAAACCCCGGGGTATTAGGTGAACCCCGCGGCGGGGGTAGCAACAGGACAGGGATAGTTTAAGTATTTACTGCTGCTGCTAAAATACGTGCCACAAAACATAGTTTAGTGTCCATAACTCCACTCTCTCATCGTAACGCAGCTTGACTGACAAGGAGGGTCCGCATCAAGCACTTCCTGTGTGTTAGACCCTCCCTTTCCGTCAGAAATCACAGTTTGTAAAAGTGTTTCAGCGTTTGTAAAAGTGTTTCAGCGTTTGTAAAAGTGTTTTAGCGTTTGTAAAAGTGTTTCAGCGTTTGTAAAAGTGTTTTAGTGCTGGTAAAAGTGTTTCAGCATTTGTAAAAGTGTTTCAGTGCTGGGAAAAGTGTTTTGCGTCTTGTAAATTTGTTTTAAGTTTTGTAAATGTGTTTTAGTTTTTGTAATTTTGTTTTCTGACATGTTAATTTGTTTTGCACTTCAGGGCCACCGTACTTTTCAGCACAACACCAGCAAATTCTGGCCTATGTTTACAGCTTATTACACGCAGCTGATCCAACTAATAAACTAACTGCCCTCCCTGCTGAACTACTGAACTGAGAAAGGAACGAATCAGCTGACTAAGTGATTCTATTCGGTACGTTCACTCAAATGATTCGTTCGCAAACGACACAACACTACAGTGAAAATCTCCGCACTCGAGCAGGGAATGCTCCGCGAGCACGCTCTCAAAACATTAAGAACAGACAGATAGTACACGAGAATGATTTACCTGACAGCACGCGTGCAGTGTCGTACAAGAGGAGAGTTAATCTGAGAGATAGCATGGTAAATTTGTGTGAGCACACCTATATTTACACATGGGCAAATAAAATCCGTGAGCGCTGCATTAAATAGACTCTTGCATTCAAAAACTTCGTTCTCAACTATTGACAGTAAAATGACGCCATACCCTACAGGGCTGGAGACATCACATCACAGTACAATTAAACCCATTCAAAGACCAAAAGAACACATACTAGTTCATTTAAAAAATGGAATATCATTGAAAAGTTTATTTATTTCAGTAATTCAGTTAAAATGTAAAACCTATATATTACATAGATGTAGTACACACAGACTGATCTATTTTAAGTATTTATTTTTTTATTATTGATAATTGTGACTTACAGCTAACTAAAACCCAAAAATCAGTGTCTCAGAAAATTAGAATATTATATAAGACCAATTGGTACTTTTGGCAGTGTGTCCTGTTGGAAAATGAAATCCACATCTTCATAAAAGTTGTCAGCAGAGAGATACATGACGTGCTGCAAGATTTTCCGGGAAAACGCTGCACTGACTTTAGACTTGATATAACACAGTGGACAAAACCCAGCAGATGACATGCCTCCCTCTGCTGACAGCTTTTATGGAGATGTGGATTTCATTTTCCAGCAGGACTTGGTACATTGCCCACACTGTCAAAAGTACCAATTTAATGGGGAAAAAAAACAAAGACTTTGTGGTTATCTTTTTTTATTGCACATCATTCACATTCGCGTTTTATAAATATAAATGACCAACAGTACAAAGACAAAAACAAAGCATCACAAACATTATTACAGTACATATAACCACACACAACCACCCTGAGGACCAGAAAAACCCAGAATAGAGCTTTGGTGCAGAGGTTTGTTTGGGGAATGCTGGCTCAGTGTGCTTTCGAGAACTGTACAACTAATAAGACACAGGCTGTACAACATTATAGCATCCATATACTGTACTTATGATTCACGTCCTAATTACCTTTTGTGTGGGATGGTCACAATTGCGTAGATTATATAAACATCAGAAACAACGGCAACAGCCAGTGAACTCTGTCCAAACTAACTAGTAACAAGAAGCTGATTAGATGTTAGTCCATTTATTTATTTTCACAGCTGACTCTAAGCAAAACAAGGATTTATACAGAACTGTAAGGGTTTGTTGACTTATATGTGATATACAGAACCCCTATGAATTGTTTACACTTGACTCTGGTTCTTGTGAGGAGGTTGGAGTTATTTTTATATCTAACTTAATTCACAAAATTATGTCAGTTATGAGTGTATTTGCTCAGCTCACCCAGCTAAACTAAACCAGTTACACGTCCCCACTGAGAACTACTTAAAGAAAATTGTCATCATTTTTAACATTATCATATAATCATTTTCATCATTAACCACAGAACTGGTTTATAAGAGAAGATCTAGCCTCCAACACAAACTTCATAAAAGACATTTGCGAAAGTAACGTGTTAGTCAGCCAAGAGCTGAGACAAGGTGCAGAAAAAGGAGTGTGTGAGTCTTAAAACAAGAAGGAACAGACGTCAGAAAAGAACAGATGAGGTGGGAAAAGCTACTGCAACACTGTTTATATGATTTAGATCCAGTTATATGCAATTCCACCAATTTATCTAAATCTTCTGTAAACTATTGTGGTGGTATTATTGATTGATTGAATTGCATAAAGTACACAGAAGCATCATCTTTGTCTATAGCACAGTTAAACCTGAGAGGATGTAATAAAAGTGTTTTTTTTTTTTTTTTTTTTTTTAATAAAATAATTTAAGCAGGACTGGTATATTTTATTACTTCAAAGGAACACATTTTAGCGATTAATGAAAAAATTATGTTTTAGAGTTTTGTGCCTCTTTAAAGAAATGTTTTTTTTTTCAATAATTTATAATCATTAACCACATGATTTAATCACCACTAGGGATGCACTGAATATTTGACAATCAAAAACATTCTGCTTAATAAGTGAAATGATACAGTATTGGAATTTTTATAGCAGCAGTGGCAGACCCACACCCCAGCTCCACACAACACTGCACGTTAAAGGGAGAGCAAAGGGAGGCAGTGATAGTGAGCCAGCTGGCATAGCTAACAAACGGCAGGTTTAAGTTAATTTTACGATTCACTCGTGTTAATTAAATGAAATAAATGATCCAGCATTACTTATCACGAATGACATCAGTTTATTCAGTTTTCTACCTCTTTACAAACTGGATGATTTTCAGCTGTTTACCAAAAAACGGACCTGAGCTTCTCTTCTGTGGTACATTCAGGATTAGAATACACTAATAAGATACATTTTATGACTAAAATAGCTAGCTAGCTAAATTTGTTACTAGTATAGATTCAGAATTTTACTGCCAGCTTTACTTTTTCTACATTGCGCAAATTTATTGTATCTACATATTCTTCTTTTTTCGTTACTATCTCAGTATAGATCCTATTCTTTTAATGTTATTTGACATCTATGCTTAGCTTCATATTTTAAATGGTCTATTGTCAATTCAGCATTTTGTTAATGTTCTATTTTATCTTGTCTTTTTGTTTTGTGTTATCCGACGTTGAACAAAGCATTTCATTGCTAGTTCTACCATCTATGTATGTTTTTATGTAACAAATAAACAAGTGTGAAATTGAATACGATGGCTGGAGGAACTGTATGATTAGAATATAGCAATACTGGGGTTAATTTATGACTAAAAGTGCACTGAGATAGCTAGCCAGATAACTAAATGTGTGACTAAAAAAGCACTGCTGAAATAGATAAAAAAAGTTTTATAATTGCTTTTATATTAAAAAGGGAAAGAAATTAGGCTATGTAATTTATTTAATAGGGAAATAGGAAATAGCTAAAGGAACCTGCAAATAACTATCTTTGGTTTCAGCCAAAAGTTTCATTTTGTTCGGTTTTGGTTTCATTTATTAATCACCCATATCAGCACCACTGTACAGAAAACTGGGTCAAGACATTTCTTTGCAATGAAGTACTATTTCACACCAATCCCCCATTCAGAATGACTTTGTTTGCATCTCAAACCTGCAGTAAGATGGAACTCCCCATAGCTCATACTTTTAGTTTTACTTGAGTTGATTTCTGATAAATACTGCATTTCTTTTGTCTCCTTTTTTCATAGTTCAACAGATTTGCTTGCAAACTAACAAACTAACCTTACCTAAACAGCTGCTGCATTTTTATTATTATTTTTATTTTTTATTTATTTATTTATAATAATTTGTTTTTTTACATTTTGTCATTTTAGAATAAGCATTGGAGCACTGGAGCACTTTATTGGATATAAAAGCTGTAGCTTATGTGCTCGATAGTATGCTCCTATTAGCTAGCTAATTTAGCCAATGGAAGCTAATGTTCAAGGTGAGACTAGTAAATCCTTGACAACTAAATGTTTTAGCTATAAAACAAGAGGTAAGTTAAAGTAACTTAAATTATTGGTAATTTTTACAATGTAAAAAGGACAGTGGTAAATTTTACAAAAAGTAAAAAGTAAAGTTATTTTTACCACACACATATATATATATATACCCACACCTAAATGAGTATATAAAATAAAAAAAAGTATATAAAAAATCTGGAACACTTTGACGAGAACCAAACTGCGACACAAGAACTGGAGCAGAACATTAAGAATCAGGTCTTAGGACCCTACTGAAAGGTTCATGTGTTGGGTTCCCAAGGCTCACTGATACTCATGGAGGCACCACCTAATCCCACAACTTAAAACTTACAGGACTTAAAGTGGCACAAATTTTAAAAAGCTAAAAAATGGGAGCGGTAGTTTGGTAGGCACTGGGTGATGTATGGGTTTAGAGGCGGGAGGGAGAGCTGAGCAGCAGCCTCTGATAGTGGTGAGACCCAGATGGTTGGACCTCAGCAGAGGGGCAGTATTATTGATTTAATGATCTCTATATTGTGATGTACGCAGACACATCATCCTCCCCTATAGCACAACTAAACCTTAGAGGGCGCTGCAGAGGTGAAAGTGACAGCAATAAAAGCGCTTTTTAAAGGTTATAAAAGGTTTATAAATTTTTTAAGCAGGACTGGTATGTTTCATTACTTCCAATTAACACATTTCAGCTATTATTAGAAAAAATATGGTTTAGGGTTTAGTTGCTCTTTAAAGGATTGTGGGCTAGTGCCTTAGTTCCAGATACCACAGGACACCTGCATAGTCTTATAGAGTCCATGCACCATAGGGTAGCCTAATCAATAACAATAAAAGACAGGTGGTTTTAATGTTATGGCTAATGTTTGCGTTGATGAGTTGTTTTAAATGATTCCCTCATATAATCAAATAAACAGTACATTAGCTATGATCCTTTTGTAATAGGACTTTCTTTTCTCCCCTGGTGAAAGACTACAGTGAATAGTAAACATTTTTGCGTAAAATGTGGTGAAGAAGTTGAAAATTGAGACCATAAGGAATGTCCTGGTCCTCTGGTCTTTTGGGCCTTCAGCTTTAGCGGTTCCTGGAGCTTTCCTGTATTAGTCCCTTTGTTCAGTCTTGACCGCTGGCAGGTCCACTGTCCGTCCCCTCAGTAAGACGCCTTTCAAGATCCTCAGATCATCTTATAGGAAAGACTCAGCAGGGCAGGGGTCAGCCGGCCTGGTCCAGCAAAGGAGAGTGGCTGGTTAGAGAAAACACACACACACACACTGCCGGTCAGCACGAAGCTCTCCGAGAGTGTGATCACAAACTAGGCGCAAGTGGAGCAGCTCTCTAAGTGTCTGGGCGTCCCTGGAGTTCAAGGTTCATGTGTTTGTTACTTTGTGTACATTTGGTCTGTTTAGTTTTGGTTTCACACTGCAGTTTGTGAGGAAACTAAAGACACAGGAACAATATAGCTGTTCCTTATAATTAAGAATAATAATATGAGTAAATCTAGATCTAGAAGAGGAAAAAAGTCAAGCTCAGGATTTGCCTGATTGGCTAAGTTTTCTAGACCTGGATTTGCAACCTTTGCAATGCAGGTCAAAGGGGGACAGCTCTGGGGATTTAGGCACCCTCTGGTGTTATTATAGGGCTCTAGTGTCAATATTTGTGATCACAGCAGGGAGAGAGTGGCTGCATCCAGAAACCCCAAAAGTTACTATTTTTTCCTATTGATCCTTCTCAGTGACCCTGGAACTGATTAAGTGGCTCCATCTTGCCACCTGTCTGAATACCAAAGGATTTTTTGATTTATTGATTTTTTTTTTAATTGTGTATATGACGAAATAATACACCTTTATAAAAACGCTTACATGACTGTAGAACATATATAATCTCTTATTATGAACAAATAAAAAAGGAGATAAATACAATAAAATTAAATAAATAACTCAAGGCTTCCACTTTTATTGGAAATTAGACATCCAAAATAAACCTAATTAAAAGTATGGCCGTATCTGTACTGGCTGCCTGCAGCAGCTGTGATTGGCAGGGCAATATTAGGAGAGCTGAAGTGAGTGTTGTGATTGGCTCAGCTAATCAGTCAAAGTTGAAGCCGAGCCGAAGAGAAGGAATGGAGGAGGAGGTGAGGAGGAGTAGGAATGAAGGGGCAGCAGAGGAGGAGTAAGAAAGGAGGGGGAGAGGAGGAGTAGGAATGGAGGGGAAGGAGAGAAGGAGTAGAAATGGAGGTGGAGTAACAAAGCAGTAGGAGGAAAGGAGGAGCAAGAAAGGAGGAGGAGGAGAGAAGGAGTAAGAATGGAAGAAGAGGAAGAGTAAGAGGGGGGAAGGAATAGAGGGGGAGAAGAGGAGGAGTAGGAATGGAGGGGAAGAACAGAAGGTGTAGGAATGGAGGGGGAGGAGGAGGAATAGGAATGGAGGGGGGAGGGAATAGCGAAACGTTCTGGATGCAGCCAGTGTGTGAAGGAGAAAAGCAGTGATACTTACTTTAATTGGTCAGTCTCTACTGTGGCAAGCTCCACTTCTTCCAAAAGAGAGAGAAACATAGAGAAAGAGGAAATTCTATCAGTGATTAAAATAATGAATGAATCAATAAGTATCTTCTTCATAATCTGATTACAAACAAATTTCTGCATTTATCTGATTATTCAAGTACCGTATAAGACACACCTAAAATCCTTTAATTTTCTCAAAAATAATTCACTTGTGACGTCACAATAAAGGAGGGGCATCCAAACGGCTCATAGAAGCATATGATGATTCCTAACACCAAACTCTTACAGCTGGGCCATTTTTGTTTCTGTGCTTGAAGTTTATTTTTTATAGGAGCAGTCGAGATCCAAGCAGAAATACAAAAGCAAGTTTGTTTTGCATATACGTCCCCTTTAAAACAAGCTGTGGAAGTTCATGAGCCGTTTGTTGGGTTCTGTGTTAAACAATACTTTTTTTATGTGTTTGAATGTGTTATTAGCTGTAAAGGTGCAGTTTAGTGAAAAATCATCACGGCCGAGAAGGCAAAAGAATTAAACTTGAACTCTGACACCAGATTCAGTTTATCAATCAAGACATGTTTGGTATTTGACATGTTCATTTTGGCCTGATTTATACTTTATGCATTACAAAAGTTGCTAAGGTTGCTAGGCTAATGTTGCTAGGCATTACATTAAACCCATTAATGTACAAACGGTGTGTACATGCATTACAGGGCATTCACTGTAGTTTAAATTAAATCATGTTCTATTTTTTTTTTACTTTTGGGAGCGTGTTAACATACAAGGAATTGGTCCAGTGTTCTTAGCAGTGTTAGTCTAGTGTTGTGTGTGTGTGTGTAAATACCTGGGCGTTGTTGTCTTTGGCACACCCTTATGAGAATGATGACGACAACCAGGATGAATAGAAAAAGTAGAACTACCGCTATGATCACTGTGTACTCAGGAGAAGACGGTGTATCTGTACCTGCACACACAAACACACACACACACACACATCAATTCTGCTCCATTTTTTATGTATGTATAACTACTAACTATATATTTACATTTATTTAACCCTAACAGAAGGATTTAATTGTTTAGTAATATGTTTTTACAGTTTTATACACATTCGGTGAAACACTATTGAATATACAGCAATTATAATAATTTTCCTGTCACAATAATTAAAATAATAGGTTTTAGGTTATCATCCTATATATTGAAATGACCGCATAGACCCATATATCTATATATCTGTATTCTTTAAAACCATTATGCAGTTATATTATGAATCTATCAGTAGCAAAAATGCTCTGAAAATTACAATAACATCATTTATCGCAATTATTTTTTAGGACTTTATGTTGTCTAATCATAAACCATTACTGTGACAGGCCTACATAATAATAATATATATATGTTTAAATGTAGTTGTTTTTTCATAACCATTTATATCAATATTATTGTTGTTATTGCTGCTGTTGCTATTATTATTATTATCTTATTAATAATATTTGTCATTCCCATCACCATCATCATCATCATCATTGCTGTTGTGGTTTATTGTAGCTCCTGACTCTAGGGGGCCCTCTAGTGGCTGGGGAGTTAATAATTTATGTAAGGCTATAGACAGATTGTGTGTAATGTACTTATACTCACATATGCTGAATGGGGGGGATGTGGCGCCACCTACTGAGCAGGTGATGTTGGCAGGGTGAGTGCAGTTGAATGTGGCTGTTTGGTTAATGGTCCACACTCCGGAGTGCTCATCAGCGTAGCTCTCACTGACCCCTTCCTGCAGCAGGACGCTGTTCTCCTTCCCAAACACCGTCCAGTTCAGGACATCTGGCGGGTATCCACCTGACGACAGGCACTGCAGCGCCCAGCTCTCTGTGCCATCTCCACCGTCACTACGACTCTTTATGGTCACTGTGGGAATGCTGAAGGGAGCTGGGGAGGGAAGAGGAAACGGCATTAGTGACTGACGCAGACGAGAAAACTTCCAGAGAGCTAGAACTGTTTCACTTCCTCACACATACACACACAAACACACACACACACACACACACACACAGTTACAACTATGCATACACTCACACGCATGCACACACTGTGCTGCGTTAGAGCTGTGTTAATAATACACCACCATTTCGGCTACAGAAACACTTTATACCCAAATATATACTGGACACTAGTGCTGTCATGATACCAACATTATGACTAGTATATTATAACAATACACAGCTAGGTTACCCATAAAAACTTAAAAATGTGATGATATTTAATGGTTAACTTTATGTGTGAGCTGTGAGCTGCAGAGGAAAGACCCTAGAAAATATCTAAGAAAGAAAAAAAAAAAAGAAAAATGTTGCATATGACTTGTGTCACTTGTGTTGATATGAGGCTCAGCCACGGGTACACGACACAGAGCTCTCCTCAAACAGAGAAATATTATTCAGAACATGAGTTTGTGCTGAAAACTGAAAAATAAAGCAGTAAACCAGTCACAGAATTGACTGTGAAAGAAACTTTGATGGAAACATTATTATTAAGTGTTTTCCACAATGGATGTAATTCTGCTGATCCCAGCATGATGACAGTAATGTTCCTGTCGCTGAATGCAATCAAATCTATATACACCTATCTTATACACCTTATTCTGCATGATGACAAGAAGAGGGCCATATTTATTTACTCTGTGTTAGATCTTCCAGTTCAGCAGCGGACCATCGATATTTAACATGCAGAATAAGTAACATAATATACTCAGTTACACAGTATTACAATAATTAAAATAAGAGGAGAATTTTGCTTAAACATAACAATATGGGGGTCTTGAGGATTTCCAGTTAACTTATACAGTATCTGCCATCTTACACAGATATATAACACCAACCCAGAGAGTCTTCCTGCTTCCTTCCAAGGTTTCACCCTTCCAGTCTACAGACAAACGTCCAATCAAATTTCTTTTTGTACCCCTACCCACAGTGGGAGTGAAATCCTCCCACTGTGAATTGGGGCAACCCAATTAGGGTTTTGACATTCACCAATAGACAATAAATTAGGGCTTTCTAAGAATTCCTTTGTGATGGATAGCTGAAATTAGCTTTTATTTTATTTTATTTCTTTTTTATATTAGGGATTTTTATATGCTTGTTATGAAAAAAAGAAAAAAAAGAAGAAAAAAAACCTACACATTAAACTATGGTAATATGATGGTTATGATTGTTGGACATCATTTTTAACAAGGAAAATCTAGAAATTGGTGTGTTTCTTTGGTCGCTTGTGCTGCTATATTGCCAGTGACTCTTATAGCCTTCTGTTTTAAGCGTGCCTGTTTGAAGGGTCATGTAGCCCTAACACTTCCCCTGAACTACCCTCCAGCCTAATAAGAATCAGGACATCATACTGTAATTTTGATATTTGATTTTGACAGGTTTGTGTGTGTGTGTGTGTGTGTGTGTGTGTGTGTATACATACCTTTAATAGTCAGATTGAATTTAGTAGCGGTGTAGGATTCTGGTTCGGACATTACAGCGCAAAAATATTCTCCTTCATCGGACACTTTCAGGTTCCACATCTTTAAGCTTTTATCAGATCTGTTTACACTGGTTCTGTTAATGTACTCAGGGCTTATGTCGGGCTTTTTAGTGTAGAAGCCGTTTACAAAGATGATCCTTTCTTTCTTGTTGTCATCTTCCTTGTTGTCCTTCTGGAAGTAAATCCCTTTTACGGGGGGAGAATCACTAACGTTGCACCTCAGCAACACAGACCCGCCCACTCTGCCCTCCACGACCTGCAATGCAGCGCCATCATCTGTAAAACACAGAATCTATCAGCTTTACTGATCACAGCTAGGGGTGCTACAATATGCTTAGCTCCCCCCATATATTAAGATTTTATGCAGTGAGGAGAAAATATATAGAGAGATTATCAGCAAAAAGCCATAAAATACATTCAATAAAGGTTCTAAGTTCATTTGATTAAGTGAAATAATCATTTGATCCTCTGCCGAACAGCAAGACTTCTTCCCCCCACAGAATGGTTATGTACCCATGACACACAAATAAGTCCTGTCCCTTTAGTCCCTGTCCACTGTCCAGCTTGTTTAAAAGACCAAACAAGCTGTTAAATTGGAAGAAATACATGGGGTTAGGATGATTCTTAGGAAGGAGGAGGGAGGAACTTGTTAATGATCTCAATGAGCTGGCAGCCCAGTCACTAAGAAAACCATTAAAAGCACACTTGTAATGTAATGGATTGAGGTATTGAGGTTCCTCTGCTCAAGAAGGCTTGTGTACAGGCTCTGTGAAGTGTGCCAATGAACCACTGAATGATTCAGAGAAGACTCATGAGAATGTAATGTGGATGGATGAGCATCAACTTGACTTGATTAGAGGCAGAGATAGACTGCATATAAACCCCAAGAACAGCTTTGGTGCTGTTTCTCTGCTAAGGGTACAAGAAGACTTTACCACACTGAGTGGCTGATTATCGGGGCCATGTACCATAGAATCAGGCAAAACACTAAAGATAGGTTGTTAATGGGTCTTCCAGCATGACAATGACCCAAAACATACGACCAAGGCAACAAAGACATGGCTGAAAAAGAGAAAATCCCCCCTTAGATGTGCGAAATCTGGTTACAAACTACAAGAAACAACAGACCTAACTAAGGCACATTATGGTTGACTATCAAATATTTTTTTAACTCAATCAAAAACAAATTAATTTATAATCTTTATTTAAGGTTTTTGACTGGGCATGTTTACCCTATCAACTGCCAAAAGTTTACTGATTACTCTTTTTACCATAGAACTGAATGGTAAACCTTTATTGCCCTGTCGTACCCCAGCAATACCTTTGCAACCATGCAAGGTACCAAAGAAATTAACTAGCAACCAGCTGGAATTCCCCTAAACCCACTAAAACCATTGTGCTAAACACCAAGGAACACCTGATCAATTACCTGGAAAATAGTTTAATGCCATTTTGAAACCTGATAGCAACAACTACTGGAACAGCATAGCAACCCCATAGCAACAACCTGGGGTTCTACATTAACCATTTGGAACAGAATAGCAACCCCATA
The DNA here is from genome assembly GCF_023375975.1 of Astyanax mexicanus. NCBI lineage: Eukaryota > Metazoa > Chordata > Actinopteri > Characiformes > Acestrorhamphidae > Astyanax > Astyanax mexicanus. The sequence goes on along the minus strand of NC_064425.1, from coordinate 12,052,936 downwards.
GCAACAACCTGGGGTACTACATGAATAATTTGAAACAGCATAGAAACCCCATAGCAATAACCTGGGGTACTTTATGAACCATTTGGAACAGCATAATAACCCCATAGCAACAACCTGGTGTATTGCATGAATAATTTGAAACAGCATAGAAACCCCATAGCAATAACCGGGGTAATACATCAAGCATTTGTCAACACAAAGCCTGCCACTTTGAACAGCATAGCAACCAAAGGTAATCCACACTAACCACCAGGCAACACCTCACCAATCACCTGGGAAATGCTTAAACTGCATTTTGCCCCTCAAGTGAACTTGTGTAACCCAAAAATCACCCAAAGTGAGAACCAGAAACCAGTGAGTTAATAAGCGTATGATTTAACAGACTGTAACCCACACACCCTCTGATCTAGCGATCTTATTTCCAGAAACTTCAAAAGCAACAATGGGGAAGTAAAACTGCAAATCATACACACATATATTTTATCTGTTTCTGCACTAATATCTCACCACACCAGGGATAGCCCCCGGTCCATGTACAGACTGGTGGGCTGATTACCACTGTAGTATAATTGTAGTAGGATAGTATAATTAATAAAACCTGTTATCATGATTTAAAAATGATACTGAGCTCTGGTGAGGAGTTTCTTACCGCTGAAGGCCGCCCTCAGGGCTGAGAGGATAAGCAGGAACAGAAGACACCTGAGAGTCAGAAACACACAAAAAACACTTTGCATAAACAAATCTCTTCTTACATGTATACACTATAATTACAAGTATCGGAATGACACCACTGCATATCTGCACTTTATATTAAACACATTCACATGTCTTATGTATGTCTGCTGTTGTAAACTAAGGTCTAATTAGAAATGGATTTTTTTCAAGACTTACATACATTTATATATTATAACACCTAGTTGAAGAGTCCATATCCAACACTGCTATTATGTTTTAGCTCAACTACATAAACCATTATGAAATAAATGTATAAAAAAATATCTACACCAACCTTCCTTTATTCCTTGAAGGGTAACTAAACCCCCTGATTTTAGCTGACTCCTCCCTCAGCTTAAATTTGAAAAATTTGCTATGAGAGGGGCAGTTTGATGGAACTGTGTGATGTATGGGTTTAGGGGTGGGGCAGAAAAGACAGCTGATTGGGCTGAGCAGTGTGCCTCTGACCGCAGTGAGACGCAGATGGATAAATATGGCTAAAAAGTAGTTTGCACATGTGTTCACTGTGAACCTCTACCTCACTCTGCCTCCAGCTTTATGTTTTGTTAGGTGAGCACAGTCTTACACAGGTAATGCAGTTTCACAGCTTTTAAAATGTGTTTAGCTCATAATGTGATAGTGATTAATATACAATTAATCGCACAGCATCTAACAGCACAGCACACATTTTTCACTAATACATCAATGTAAAAGCAAAACAATACCACAAAAATCAATAAATTATCAAAAACTTTTTATAAAATGCAGGAATTCCAATATTTTAAAATGAACTGTTTATCCAAGGCTGGCTGGCTTTGCACAGCTCTGTATAACATTACATCCTGCTCACAAGAAAGTACTGTGTGGGTTAATGAATGAGGAAAAACTGATAAAATAACTGACCTTATTAGATAATATATAATCTAGAATCTATTACAGGTTTTAACATTGCTTTAATGGCTTTGTAACATCTGTAATATAAACAAATCTGTAAAGTCTGTAATGGCGCTCTCAATTATATATATATATGAGAAATGATCTCTGCTTGGATTGGCTGCTCTGTGCTGAGACTCATTTACAAAGCACTCCTAAAGATTGTATGGTGAAAGGTGGAGCTAAACTGTTATAGGCTGAGTGGACCTGGCTCTTAAAAGGAACACACTGATTGGTTTATTTTACTTTACGCCCAAAACATATGCATGATTAATTAAGAGGATTAGTACATTCCTTTTGAGTATTTCAAGCTGCGCAAGGCATATTTTATGTGCCCTTATGATACCAAAGACACATTGACACTAAACCCAGCTGCGCAATGCGCAACTGACCTGTGCACTATAGATCACTGAAATAGGCTCTTTAAGCTCTTTAGTGTTACAAACTAATTATTAAGGAGGATTAAAAGGTAAATTAGCTACAGAGTTAGTAATAAACACAGATACACAAACCACATTAAAACTAAGCAGTCTGAATCATACAAATCATACACACACAGCACAGTTTCCTAAAAGTCCAAGAAACTCCCTGTATGTGTGTGTTTGCTTGCTTCTGTTTTGGAAAAGCCCTTTTCTATCTCTATCTTAAAAGATTAAACATTCTCAGAAAAAGAGAGAGAGAGAGAGAGAAAGAGAGAGAGAGACAGAAAGAAAGAGAGGGATAGAGAGAGAAAGATAGACATTAACTTTTTGCTGTTGTTTATTAAAGACACTCCAAACTTACTTTCCTTCCTTACTTTTCCCCTGTACAGGAATGTCCAGCAAACACACACACATGCAAGTGCCTTCCTAAACAAATCAGGTATAACGTGTATGTGTGTATGGCATGTACAGTATGATAATAAATGTATGTATGAGTGTGAGTGTGTGTGTGAGACAGAGAGAGTTTTACTTACATGTTGTAGCGCAGAATCTCCAATGTGAAATGAAACTAATTATGTACTGAATGACATCATACAGTTTCAGCATGGGAGGCGGGACCATTACAGGGATTCCCCAGCTTCTGATTCACTGGATCACTCAGTAAAAACTGTACAAAAAAAACTAATCAAATACAGACAACACAATTACAACACAGAAACACAGCAAACACAATTACAACACACCAAACACACAAAAAACACAGAAAACACAATTACAACACAGAAACACAGCAAACACAATTACAACACACCAAACACACAAAAAACACAGCAAACACAATTACAACACAGAAACACAGCAAACACAGAAACACAGCAAACACAATTACAACACAAAAACACAGAAAACACAATTACAACACACCAAACACGCAAAAAACACAGAAAACACAATTACAACACAAAAACACAGCAAACACAGAAAACACAATTACAACACAAAAACACAGCAAACACAGAAAACACAATTACAACACAAAAAACACAGCAAACACAATTACAACACAAAAACACAGCAAACACAATTACAACACAAAAACACAGAAAACACAATTACAACACAAAAACACAGCAAACACAATTACAACACAAAAACACAGAAAACACAATTACAACACAGAAACACACCAAACACAATTACAACACAAAAACACAGAAAACACAATTACAACACAGAAACACACCAAACACAATTACAACACAGAAACACAGCAAACACAGCAAACACAATTACAACACAAAAACACAGCAAACACAGAAAACACAATTACAACACAGAAACACACCAAACACAGAAAACACAATTACAACACAGAAACACAGCAAACACAGAAAACACAATTACAACACAGAAACACACCAAACACAATTACAACACAGAAACACAGCAAACACAGAAAAAACAATTACAACACAAAACACAGCAAACACAGCAAACACAATTACAACACAAAACACAGCAAACACAGAAAAAACAATTACAACACAAAAACACAGCAAACACAGAAAACACAATTACAACACAGAAACACACCAAACACAATTACAACACAGAAACACAGCAAACACAGAAAACACAATTACAACACAAAAACACAGCAAACACAGAAAACACAATTACAACACAGAAACACAGCAAACACAGAAAACACAATTACAACACAGAAACACACCAAACACAATTACAACACAGAAACACAGCAAACACAGAAAAAACAATTACAACACAAAAACACAGCAAACACAGAAAACACAATTACAACACAGAAACACAGCAAACACAGAAAACACAATTACAACACAAAACACAGCAAACACAGATAACACAATTACAACACAAAACACAGCAAACACAGAAAACACAATTACAACACAAAACACAGCAAACACAGATAACACAATTACAACACAGAAACACAGCAAACACAGAAAAAACAGAAAACACAATTACAACACAGAAACACACCAAACACAATTACAACACAGAAACACAGAAAACACAGAAAACACAATTACAACACAAAAAACACAGCAAACACAATTACAACACAAAAACACAGAAAACACAATTACAACACAAAAACACAGAAAACACAATTACAACACAAAAAACACAGCAAACACAATTACAACACAAAAACACAGAAAACACAATTACAACACAGAAACACACCAAACACAATTACAACACAGAAACACACCAAACACAGAAAACACAATTACAACACAGAAACACACCAAACACAATTACAACACAAAAACACAGAAAACACAATTACAACACAGAAACACACCAAACACAATTACAACACAGAAACACAGCAAACACAGAAAACACAATTACAACACAAAAACACAGCAAACACAGAAAACACACTTACAACACAGAAACACACCAAACACACCAAACACAATTACAACACAGAAACACAGCAAACACAGAAAAAACAATTACAACACAAAAACACAGCAAACACAGAAAACACAATTACAACACAAAACACAGCAAACACAGAAAACACAATTACAACACAAAACACAGCAAACATAGAAAACACAATTACAACACAGAAACACAGCAAACACAGAAAACACAATTACAACACAAAAACACAGCAAACACAGAAAACACAATTACAACACAGAAACACACCAAACACAATTACAACACAGAAACACAGCAAACACAATTACAACACAGAAACACACCAAACACAATTACAACACAGAAACACAGCAAACACAGAAAACACAGAAAACACAATTACAACACAAAAACACACCAAACACAGAAAACACAGAAAACACAATTACAACACAAAAACACAGCAAACACAGAAAACACAATTACAACACAAAAACACATCAAACACAGAAAAAACAATTACAACACAAAAACACAGCAAACACAGAAAACACAATTACAACACAAAAACACAGCAAACACAGAAAACACAATTACAACACAAAAACACAGCAAACACAGAAAACACAATTACAACACAAAAACACAGCAAACACAGAAAACACAATTACAACACAAAAACACAGAAAACACAATTACAACACAAAAACACAGAAAACACAATTACAACACAAAAACACAGCAAACACAGAAAACACAATTACAACACAAAAACACAGCAAACACAGATAACACAATTACAACACAAAAACACAGCAAACACAGAAAACACAATTACAACACAGAAACACAGCAAACACAGAAAACACAATTACAACACAAAAACACAGCAAACACAGAAAACACAATTACAACACAAAAACACAGCAAACACAGAAAACACAATTACAACACAAAAACACAGCAAACACAGAAAACACAATTACAACACAAAAACACAGCAAACACAGAAAACACAATTACAACACAAAAACACAGAAAACACAATTACAACACAAAAACACAGAAAACACAATTACAACACAAAAACACAGCAAACACAGAAAACACAATTACAACACAAAAACACAGCAAACACAGATAACACAATTACAACACAAAAACACAGCAAACACAGAAAACACAATTACAACACAGAAACACAGAAAAAACAATTACAACACAGAAACACAGCAACACAGAAAAAACAATTACAACACAGAAAACACAATTACAACACACCAAACACACACCAAATGCAAAAAAAAACACAATTACAACACACCAAACACAGAAAACACTATTACAACACAGAAACACACCAAACACAGAAAACACAATTACAACACACCAAACACAGAAAACACAATTACAACACAGAAACACACCAAACACAGAATACAACACAGAAACACACCAAACACAGAAAACACAATTACAACACAGAATACAACACAGAAACACAGAAAACACAATTACAACACAGAAACACACCAAACTCAGAATACAACACAGAAACACACCAAACACAGAATACAACACAAAAACACACCAAACACAAAAAACACAGAAAACACAATTACAACACAGAAACACACAAAAACAGAAACACTCCAAACACAGTAAACACTCTTAAAACACTGTAAACAGTTATAGCACAGTAAATACTCCAAACACTCTAAACACTCTAAACACAGTAAATACTCCAAACACAGTAAATACTCCAAACACCACAAACACAGTAAAAACTCCAAACACTATAAACACTCCAAACACAGTAAACACTCCAAATACTGTTAACACACGACATACTCCAAACACTGTAAACAGTTATAGCACAGTAATCACTATAAACACTCCAAACACAGTAAATACTTCAAACACTGTAAACAATCCAAACACAGTAAATACTCCAAACACTGTAAACACTCCAAACACAGTAAACACTCCAAACACCATAAACAATTATAGCACAGTAAACACTCCAAACACAGTAAATACTCCAAACACTGTAAACACTCAAAACAGTAACACTTCAAAAACAGTAAACACTCCAAATACTGTTAACACACTACACATTAAACACTCCAACCACTATAAATATCCAAACACAGTAAACACCCCAAACACTGTAAACACTCCAAACACTGTAAATACTATAAACACACTACGCAGTAAACACTCCAAACACTGTAAACACACTACACATTAAACACTCCAAACATTGTAAAACACTACACAGTAAACACTCCAAACACTGTAAACACACTACACAGTAAACACTCCAAACACTGTAAATACTCCAAATACTGTAAACACTCCAAACACTGTAAACACACTACACAGTAAACACTCCAAACACTGTAAATACTCCAAATACTGTAAACACTCCAAACACTGTAAACACACTACACAGTAAGCACTCCAAACACTGTAAATACTCAAAATACTGTAAACACTCCAAACACTGTAAACACACTACACAGTAAACACTCCAAACACTGTAAATATTCCAAACACTGTAAACACACTACACAGCAAACACTCCACACACTGAAACACTCCAAACACTGAAACACTCCAAATACTGTAAACACTTCGAACACTGTTAACACTCTAAACACAGTAAATATTTTAAACACAGTAAACACTCTAAACACAGTAAATATTTTAAACACAGTAAACACTCTAAACACAGTATACACTCTGTAAACACTCTGTACAGTAAACACTGTAAACTTTCTAAATACTGTAAACAGTTATAGCACAGCAAACTACAATCATAACACACACTACACAGTAAACACCTTAACACCTAAAACTTTAAGCACTCAGTGCTTTAAGAACTCAGTAAATACTTCAAATGCTGTAAACACAGCTAAACTAATTACTATTAACTCACAATACACTCATATATTACAATTAACTCCCAATTACACTCATAATTAACTCATAATGCACTCATAAATTACAATCAACTCACAATACACTCATAGTTAGCTCACAATTACCACACAATACCTTCACTATTTACTCAGAATGTCCTCACCATACACTCAGAAATTACAATTAACACATTTCTCACAATTAACTCAATATACTTACAAATGTCACTAAACTCACAACACATTAAGATATTACAACTATTATTATCATTAGCAATTATTAACTCACAATATACTGACAATTAACTCAATAAACATTACACAGATTACAATTATCTCACAATATGCTCGCATTCAGCTCACAATACACTAACAAATAGCTTACAATACACAAACAATTCCAATTATTCACAATACACTCATAATTAACTTGCCACACACTCATAATTAACTTGCCACACACTCATAATTAACTACGAAATACTTACACATACAAATTACTTACACACACAACTGCACACAGACAACCCCTTTAACAATCCAACCGAGAGTTTGATCTTTCCACAAACGCAATTCAAAGCCAAATGAAAAAGGAAGTTGAACAACCCTATGCAAAAGTAAGAGAGTAAGAGAGAGAGAGAAAGAGAGAGAGTGAGAGTGAGTGAGCTTTGTGGGTGGAGCAAAGGGGAAATGACTGTCCATCTGTCTACAGTAAAATTGAAAATTAAAAATAACAGTAAATAACAGTAAAATTAAAAATAACACACATTAACAGCACATTTCAGCATCACACTTTTAGCAGAACACTAAAAATAGTGATATACACAACACTAAACACATTCTCTGCATTAGACGCTGAAGTCTAATATGATGTCACTTTTAAGGCACAATTCATTTCACAATAACACACATGTGATCACACTGATTAAACACAGCTGACAAATGTACGGAACCTTAGGTGCTTGACTGTAAACTTACCAATCAGGTATAAGCACTATAACAATGCACGATTCCGGGGAGGTAATGTATACTTCTAAAGTGTGTATGTTGTACATTTTGTTGTTAAAACTGCTGTTCAGGTGCAGTTTAACCTGATTTAGTACACAGATAATTACTACAGCTATGAAAACCCCATTTAGGGGTTTTGTCCCCCACCCTGTGTTAGGATGCTGCTCATTCAAGCCATAGAGGAGACCTGCAACCACACAGATGTAGGGCTATACAATGATGGATTCACCATTTCAGAACTTTTTTTAAGAGAGACTGTGATAGGTAAAGGAACGCAAGGTGTCTAACATCCACACAGCTTTGTGATGTCATCATGGAGGTACTGTGAGGTACTGGTCAATGTCTCGTGTATTGCGATATTTATGTGGTTTACTATAACAGTATATAAATCAAAGATTACATCATTAGAAAATCAGTAATATTAAATGCATGTTAGATTGATCTCCACAGGGTGCAAGTGATTCAAACTAAATTACAAAATTGAGTGTTTATATACATTTGTACAGTTTTAAATAAAGTATTGGTGTAATTTTGGTTTTGGTACTTGTGAGATTTATTGTCTATTACTTTTAGGATTTACTGTCTATAACTGACACATCTTCTGTCTAAATCAAACCGTGTGTTGTCTTGTGGGTCAAAAGTGACCTGCTACCATGTTTAGCTGTAGAAAAAATACCTTAAACTATCTTTTTCCAGCTTGAAATTGTATGACATTTCCTAAAGGATCCCCCATCATTAGAAAGAGTGATACCTTGTTTTTGTTTATGTTTCCATGTGGGCTGTACACCACTAGGGTACAAAGACTGTCTTATGGGTCATTTTTGACCCAGAAATTATAAAAGCATTTAAACACCAGAAAAAAAGTATAAAGGCCACACACAAACTCTCTCTAATACACACAGCATCAAACATCACAAGAATGACTCCAGGGTCAACAGTGTACTCAGCTGCCCATGTCCAGCACATATCATCCCATCCACCTTTCTCCTGTTCATCACACCAGCCATCGAAAAATCATCCTGGAGAATACAAATTTGGAGGATTCAAAATTCAATTAGGTTGCTTTATTTTGGGGCTTTGGTAGGGCGGGTCATTTTTGACCAGTAGAACAAGGGGAGTTAACAGAATGTTAAGTTCGCACAAGGATTAAATCTAGAGTATAGTGCATGAAGTTAAAGGTTTTGTGTAGTATAGTACAGATTGCTGCTGCTGTGGAAGTGTAATATTATATTTATATGGTAATAAAGTTACAGTTCTTCATTTCTCCTCTGTAACCCTATCAGTAATAAACTAACAAGCAGTCATTCACTTTCACTTGATGTGTCTGACATTCAGACTGGAGTCAGGTCAGTGAGACACGTAGACAGGACTAATTAAATATGACTGAAGGCTGTTTTTTACTGATTGGGGTCTTGACGTGTAATTGACCGAACACTGCGGGGGTTTCTCTATAGAAATCCCACCCGGAGCTTCTGCTTATTCCCAACAAGAGAAAAGAAACAGAAATAAAAGTGCTGTATCAGTCTGCCACCAGCCCGCTCACTTCTGGGTACTTCAAAAATAGTAGTGAAAGTCAAGGACCTTACATGATAAGACTATTTCCACATATTCATTTAAAACAATACAGCAGTAGTAGGCCTGATCTCTGTGTCTGATTTTATTGAGATTGAGAAATGATAAACCAACTCAAAGTAACAAGCAATAGTGAAGTGAATAGAAAATTATATAGTTTTTAACAAAATTACTAAATGAAAATCTTGTGTGGCAAGAATTTTATCCACCTCACTGTGCTCTGGTATCCCTAAATAAATAAATCCATAATTATAAATAAATCGAGTCCACCTTTGTGTAATTTATTCTCAGTGTAACTGCAGCTTTTCTGTAAAGGCCTTAGTGGTTTGCTAGAGAACATTTGTGATCAAGCAGTATCATGTTGACCATGAGAGCCCCATGGTCACTCTGGAGGAGCTGCAGAGATCCACAGCTAGGATGGGAGAATCTGTTCCCAGGACAACTATCAGCTGTACACACCACAAATCTGGTCTCTTTATGGAAGAGTGGCATTTTTGAAAGCAAGTCATAAGAAGTCCTGTCTCCATTTCACCACAAGTCGTATAGGGCAGGGGTTCTTAACTGGGTTCAGTTTTGAAAAATAGCCTTCAAAAACCCATTTAAATATATATATGCATGCAAAGTAAATTTAAGAGCATTTTAAAAGGAAACTAAGGAAGGACATGACAACTACAAAAGTTACTACAGTAAAATGATATATAAATATAAAAAATAAATAATAATAATAAATAAGGCCCCAAATGAGATATTTCACTTCTCTGCATCTGCATCTATGCATTCGCAGTACATTAGTAAAAAACAATGTTTCTTTTTTTCCCCCAATATAAAAGACAAAATCAGATGTGCATGAGTTGTTAATTAATGTAAATCTGTCCACAATCCGCCCAGAACGTGTCCGCGACCCATTTTGAGTCCTGACCCACCAGTTGAGAATAGCTGGTGCAGGGAACACACCACAAACATGTGGAAGAAGGTGTTCTGGTCTGACTAATGCTGAACTTTTTGGCCTAAATGCAAATAACTATATCTAAATGTGTAAATCTATATAAATACATACAAAATACCACCTCACAAAGGTTTAAACAACTTAGAAATACACTGCTTATCTACCAATACCATCTTGTTTAGGTTTCACCGAAAACAAGCGTTGGAGGTGTTCAAAATCTCTCTGTGCTGTGAAGTTTTTTTATTAGTGACTCATCCAACAGTTCCACTGTAACAACAGTTTTTCCTGATTATCTTGATTCTGACTAAACAATGCATCTTTATTAAGAGTAATGACGTAACTCAGCTCCTCCTTTCCAGATAAAGTACTCTCTAGTTTAAATAAAGGTTTTATCCCTGATTCTGTGTTACCCTTTATATTTGTCTCTAAATGTTTTGTATGCTGGCACAGACATAAAGATTTACTGCTTGTGCTATCTGCTGACTGCTAAAGGCTGTTTCATTGGAACTTATAGCAAAGAACAGGAACAATACCTAAAATATTTGAGGAAGTAAACTACTGATATGATCATACAGAAGATGGGAGCCTGAGAACATACAACCTATGAGCATAGGACCATGAGGATATACAGCTCCAACCATAAAATGAATATTATGAGGTCCTGGAACTGTAAGTTACTGGAACAGTAGGCTCTTTAGAACATACCTAAGAATATAAAGCCCTAATAACATAAAACCCTGAAAACATAAGTCTCTGAGATCCTACAGTGGCGTGAAAAAAATCAGAAAAATATAACCTGAGTAAATATAAAAATCACTTTTAAATTATATTTTTAGTTATTAAAGGAAAAAACTATCCAAACAAATCTAGACCTGTGTGAAAATTTGTTTGCGTCCTATAAATTCACACTGATTAATCACACTTTTTGAAAAGCTGAGTTCAATTTCACTGCTAACCACAACCAGGTCGGATTACTCAGATCATAGAACCTGTCTGACAACATGAAGCAGCTAAAAGATCTCAAAAATAACACATTATGCTCTGATCTAAAGAAATTCAAAAATAATGAAAAAACAGTCATTGATCATTCAGTCTGGAAAAGGTTACAAAGTATTTTTTTAAGGCATTGGGACTCCAGTGAACCACAGTGAGAGCTATTATTTACAGCAACTGAGAGAACATGGAACACTGGTGAACTTTCCCAGGAGTGGCTGGTCGACCAAAATTATTCCAAAAGGACATGGGCAACTCATCTAAGAGGTCACAAAGAACACTGGCCAATGAGAACACCGAGTCCAGGGAACACAGAACCTAGGGCATTCATATTGCTGGAGAATATTGGGTCCTGGGAACATGTGGGATCCTAAAAACAGCAGGTTTGGGAAATACAGGATTTAGGTAACAGAACCATTGGAAACATTGGGTAAAGGGAACACTTTGACACTGAAAACAGGATCCTGAAAAAAACACAGGACACATCGATTCACAGTTTGGAACATCTTCTGTAAAATAATCCAGTGAACCCCTTCAGAAAAAGAGTCCAAAATTGGTCCTGAAGGCAGCATAGAGTATTTAAGAAAATTAGTGTTTGTTGTGGTGTAGTGAATAGAAACACTGACTAGGGTTTGATTTCCCATTTTGCCAAGCTACAGAACTCTACACTAATAGGACAGAAAAGCAGAAGCCACCTGGTCCGAGCAGCTCTGGGTCTTTCCCCCTCCTACATGGACACACTCACTCTTCTAATCATACGCAACGATGCCAGGGTTCAGTCTTCAGTCATAGTTTTCAGACCTGGAACGCTCTGAATCACCCTGGTTCTGAACTTAAGCCCAGCTGACAGCCCCTGATTTACAATACATCAGTTCTCAGCGAGTGTCTTCGAGTGTCAAGCAGCTCTTACACACGCTCTTTACTCATATTTAGAACAGAGAGCACAGATGGTCAAAGATAAGGAATTAATGAGCTTTTCATGCAATAGCAGGAGTATGCCCACTCAGAACTGGAGTGTACCAGTGTTGTGCCAGTTCACAGCTTTTCTGAACTAGTTCAAGTTCAGTTCATACATGCTCAAAGTCATAGGCGTAGGAACCGGGGGGGATGGGTGGGACATGTCCCACCCAATATTAGAAATAGGTGGATTTGTCCCCCCCAAAAATGAAATCAGTTCGCTCACATCAGCCGTAATATTGATGAGGAGACAGACCGGACCAATCGGAGGAGGAGAGTCAGTTTGCTGTTGGGGAAGCCCCGCCCCCTCGCTGTGAGATTTAGCAGCGGGATCGGGCTGCAGCCGCTTCAGCTGATTTTAAAACAGATCTGGATATACGGAGATTTTTCTAACAGAAAGGTAACGATAGGCTAACCACGTAAACTGTGATGATATGTTTCTGATAACTGGTTAAAAATACAAGTCTCTGAATCAAAACACACAGTTTAAACCCACTGTGATTAATAAACTGCAGCTGTGTTAGTGAGTTAGTTTAACTTAAATTAATTAGATAGGGAGTCAGGGTTAAAGAAAAAAATATATATGTAATGTTCAGCTTGACCTGTACCTGATCAGCTAATCACTATTTCATTTTCAAACTGTTTATTAATTTAGGATTGCAGGACTTAGTGTGAGCTATAATGAACGAAAATGAATTTAACTAACTAGTTAACTAGAAGCTACATGTAGTGGATAGCCAGGATTTAGTACAGTACTTTATGTTTGTAGTTTAAAGCCGTTTCTTAACCCTGATCACTGCCCTAAATCTGTGTTTTCCACCTGATCCACCTGATCAGCTAATAAACAGTCATTTACTGAGTTTACCTGTTAAAATCCTTTAGCCCCCTATGGAGCCTAAATTAATCATTTAAATCCAGCAGTGTATTAGACACATCATACCACCACTTTATTAAATGCCTTTAAAGCAGAGGAAGCTCAAGAACATGCAGAACAGTGTTAATATGCAGTAGAATATGTAAGAACAGGGTTGAGAAATACTGCTGTAACGTGACTTCTGTTCATTTGTAGTTCACAGTAAGACCACATGTCCTGATGTTTATAAAAATCTCTATGTAACGTAAAGTTACATTCTTTTACATAAAAGGACACCATCTTAAGAAGAGCTCTCAGTAGAAAAAAAAATAAAAGCGCAGGAGAAAATGTAAATATATGACAGAATTGACATGCCAATACATAATAATAATAATAATAATAATAATAATAATAATAACCAAATCTGTTATATTATTTTAAATATTAGGTGATAACTGATAATTTTTGTTATATGTATATAATTCAGACATTGCATGCATATTTTTTTCTAACAACAGTAACTGTAACGTGGAGTAACCTGTTTAGGTTGTAAAATCACCTTATAATAATAATTTACTTTTAATTTAAAGTAATTTCCACAAATGTTGTTCTAGGAAACTATAGGGTGGGCTTGGGTTCATATTGGCAAATGTGCCCCCCCCCCCCCCCCCCCCCCCCCCAATATCAAGCCCGCTCCTACGCCCTTGCTCAAAGTGAACAGTTCACGTTCAAAGTTCACAATTTTAATTCTGAACTAGTTCAAAGTTCAGTTCATTTTACTTTTTTCGTGAGATATTTAAATAAATACTTTTTTTCACACTACAAGCTAGAAATCACTATACGTTCTTTGAAACTGCTCACTGTAGACATTTACTCAAGACACTGCAATTGTGGGTTTCTTACCAGGTGATGAAAATGTTCATAAGGAGAATCGGTGTCTGTCTCCGTGCCATCACTTCCACTAGCCATTTTTTTTTATTGCAGCGCTTTCTCTCACTCCTGTCATTGGACTCTCTCTCTCTCTCTCTCTCTCTCTCTCTCTCTCTCTCTCTCTCTCTGTATCTCTCTGTATCTCTCTCTCTCGCCCTTGCGCTCCGCGCTCTCGTCGTCAGTCTCTCTCTCTCTCTCTCTCTCTCTCTCTCTCTCTCTCTCTCTCTCTCTCTCTCTCTCTCTCTCTCTCTCTCTCTCTCTCTCTCTCTCTCTCTCTCTCTCTCTCTCTCTCTCTCTCTCTCTCTCTCTCTCTCGCCCTCGCGCTCTTGTTGTTCGTCTCTCTCTCTCTCTCTCTCTCTCTCTCTCTCTCGCCAACATTCATTTACAGGGATGTCTGCAGTTCATGATACATAATGTGAACTAATTCACGTTCAAGTTCTTCATACCACACACTGCGTTCACACTGACAGACAACAAGTCGCTCATGCCACCCTGAGTTTGTGTCGCTTGCACTGTCATTATGACTAATAATACTGACTAATCTAGTACGCTTTCTTCTATGCCTTATTTTTTCTTAATATTTTTCCCTTTTTGAGCAAATATGCATCATTGTTTTTCTTATTTGGGTCCGCAACCACCTCTCCTCTTCAGAGGACTAATAATACATTATTATTTATTTATTTACAACTATTTTATTTATTTTTTATTTAATCTTTCATTTAACGAGGCAAATAATTAAGAGCATATTGTTATTTACAATAACAGCCTGGCACCTAGAAGAAACAACCTGAGAGAAAAGTGCATCAACAACAGAAAAGGACAAAAGATACAACCAGTGTTGCCAACTCCTCAGTAAGGAAAGTAGCTATTGGCTGTCCTAAAAGTCGCTAGAAGTCGCTAAATGACGCCATCGCCTAATTTGCATAATACATGTTTTTGAAGCTGTAAAGGATTAGGGTTGTGGGAGAGAAAAAAGTGAGTAAAAAACACCATAAATGTGTTAGAATGTTACAAATGAACAACTTCTGTTGCTTTTTTAAATAGGATCACTTTTTTTTACAATAACGTTTTTACATGAATTACATTTTTTTTTTTTGCCATGTTCTTAAATGTTATTATAAGAACAGCAGTAAGCCGGAACTGTTATTATAAGGTTTTTTTTTTTTTTTTTTGAGTTTGTTTGTTTTATTTATTTTTTTAAGTTTTCTTTATTAACCTATCATAGACAATTTATTGAATGGTTCAATAGATATTTAGCTTTGTTTTATAATTTTTTTTAGCTTTGTATTAAGCTTTGTTTTATTTTATTTTAATTTTTTTTACATTTTCTTTATTTTTAAACCTATCATAGACAAATTGTTTAATGGTTCAACAGATGTTTAACTTTTTTTATAAAGAGGGAGACACTGTGGAGGAGGTGAGTGACAGGCTATGTGGTGAATGAGGTGAGTGAAAGACTGAGACTGTGTGAGTTAAATTAAGGGATTTCTGTTCGTGTCACACTGAAGACACATTAATATTTAAACTTCTGCTCTGTAAATACAGAGCGGGGTCAGTCAGCGGCGGCTGTGGGCACGCGCGATTCATTTGCATTGTGTTGGTGGAGCGGTGTGTGTGTGCTCTGACAGTCAGACTGCACTGTGAGTGGTGTGGGGCGGGGCTCACGGCAGCGCCCGCTGCAGCGCGGAGGACAGGAACTGAAGAGCGCGTGTTCATCTCAGAGTCGCCAAAAGTCTCCAATAACACCACAAAAACTCGCTAGATTTGTCGCTAGTCGCTTTTTTACAAAAAAAGTCGCTAGAGGGTCTGAAAAGTCGCTAAATATAGCGACAAAGTCGCTAAGTTGGCAACACTGGATACAACAAGACAGAGAGAGAAAACAAGGGGGGTGGAGTAAAAGAATTATATAAACCAGATAAAACACTCAGTTAGTAGCACAACAGCTGCAAGTATCAGTAAAAAGATTCCTGATACGTTTCTTAAACTCAGCAATTGAAATCAATGTCTCTAATATTAAGTTTTTCAGGAGTGTGCTTCAGTCTTTAGCAGCAGATGCTTGAAAGGATAAGGAGATGAGAGCAGTGTGTGTTTAGGGTATAATTCATTACATTAAAGTAAAGGTGTTGTACATAACAGACACTGATTTCAATAGGTTCTGTAAGTAAGGTGAGGTCCGACCCAGCAGAGTTTTATTAATGAGTGTATATTCCGAAGCATATGTAATGACAGCCAATTAATCAGAGTGTAAAGGGAGCAGTTAGGAATTCTAAAATGAGTATTTGTAATAAAGCAGAGAGCAAAATGGAACAGGGCATCGAGCTTCACCCAGGAGGTAAAGACATCAGGACCAAAGTTAGTTTTGCAGCACAAAGGAAAAATGAGCAAAAAAACAAGTTCAGCTTTAACTTTCATTCGTAGGTTTGTGATAATTATTGTAATCATTGTAGTTAAGCTTTTTTCCCCCCATGCATATATAGCTGAGGGGTTTAAAGTTGGAGGGACCGGGGAGTGGGATAAACAGGAAAAAAGCAGCTGTGTTTATGAGCTTCTCTTCCATGTTTAGAAGCACAACAGCACTAAACACAGTTTTCTGCATAACAGAAAACAATCTGATATGAAGTCACATGTTTCCATATCAAAACATTAAAACACTGATAAAATAATGCAACACAAGATACAGTAACTGGTGTGTGTGTAACTGCAAATATTTCTGTACATCTGAAGAATTTTCTTCAATTTGAACTATTTTAGTAGTATGTCAAAGCTTACTAAAGATGAGAGAGCTTTTCAATATGATCAGCAGTGTGTTACAGTTGGTTGAACAGAAATCTGGTAATATGAATGAAACTCATGTTTGAAGCTATTTGGTTTGATTGTGAGTCAGTGCTTAATTTTGCAGTATACTGTATATGAGGTATTGTGCAGTTTGGGTGTGTTTTGGGTGGTTTTGTGAACTATGTTCGGTATTTTGATAAAACTATAGTTTTAAAAAAACTAGCACTTAAAAAAGCTGTAATAACAGGATGATTTCCGCCTGCTGAACTCCTCTTAAATTTGTGAATTACTAGAAAACTAGCATCCTTTAATCTTAGCAACCTTGAAGGTTTGTAATAGGAGATGGGGTCTCACAAATACTTAGAAGCAAGCATGTATTATGAAGCTCTGATTGTTTACAGAACTGCTAATTTAAGGGTTAAATTACAGCAGACTGAATCAGGCATCACTAATGAAGTGAAAAGTCCCTGATGAGTCTTTTAGAGTTTTCCGTGGGTTCAGGAGAACTAAAAGCTGTGGATTTTTGGAGGTGCTTTTGAGAGTAGCTGTCTAAATTCAGATGCAGTCCGGTAAGAGAAGGAATGACTTGAACTAGCCAAAAACACACTCAGAGTGAGTCTGAAACACTCTCTCTTCCCCAAAAAAAGCGACAGTCGATTCCAGTCAGACGTCCAGGCCACAAGTCCGCAGGAGTGTGTGTGTGTGTGTTAATTTTGAAACTGCTGTGGCCTTTATCTTGCTGTACATTTTAAAAGGTCAAAGGTGTGTGTGTGTGTGTTTACGTCAGTGTGTAGGCGTGTGGGAGTGTGTGTGTTTAGCAGAGGGGTTTTCTGTTTAGGGAACACAAAAACGATGCCAGCAAATTCCTTCAGTTACCTGATTCACCAAAACCTCCTCTTCCTCATCTGTTACCAGCAGTGGCTCCACAGGCTTTCAGACTACACTACCCATAATGCCACAGGCAATCCCACGCAGGTCAATCACAGGAGCCAACTGGATTTCACATTAAGAAACAGAAACACACATACTGAACATACTGAATGCTCTTACACTGTCGTCACCATTTTCTCACACTAACCCACCCACCCACACACACACACACACACACACACACAAACACATACACACATGTTTTCAGGAAGTGAAAGGAATTGCAGGGCTTTTCCAACTTTTTCTTTTTCTCTTGGTTTCCTTCTCTCTCACTCACTCTCTATATACTCCTCAGTCTCTCTCTCTCTCTCTCTCTGTGGCTCACTTACCTTTTGGTCTCTATCTCTCTTTGTGGCTCACTCACCTTTTGGTATCTCTCTCATTCTCACTTTTCTTCTGTTTACTTCACTTTTCCCTTGAGAACTCTAGAGTCTGAGAATGTGAAAAACCCAAGAGAACAAAAATGACAATGCCAATCAAACAGCAACTACAACACGTATCAAACAGTGTATAAAATGCTAATAAATGCTTATAAATATGAATAAACATGAAAATCCAACAGTCTGACAATCAGACAGTCCAAAATGCTAAACCATTTGTCATATTAGCTGCTATTTTATTACCATTTTATCCAACATGTTCAGCTACTGTTCGGTAAAATGCTAATAAAATAGCGGCTTATATGACAAATGATAGCTAAAAATGCCACATCAACTGTGACTAATAAGATAAATAAATAATGGATATAATAGCCCAATCAAATAGTGGCTAATAAGACATACAGTGGCTACAATGCTAAAACAACAGTGGCTAATATGATAAATGGTGGGTAAAAATGCTACATAACTGCCTAAAACTGGCTAATATGACAAAGACATATTGGATGAAAATTCTAATCAAATAGTGGCTAATATAAAAACCAGTTTTCTAAATGCTAAACAAACATGGCTAATTTGATTCACAAACAGACAGTGGCTAATATGATACAGTGTCTAAAATTAAAGAAATAGTGGCTACACAACAATGCCACAAATAATCGATAATTAGTTGTTAGGTGTAGTGTTTTGTCATCTGCCTAAATTATATTAACTATCTGAGGTCTATTAAAACAACCAGTGGCAAAACTTCAAAAAAAAAAAAAAAACAATAGCTAAATAGAGTCACAATGCTAGTTATAAGACTAAAAAAATAATATAGGTTAAAATGCTAATCAAATAGAGGCTAATGTAGTTAAAATGCTAATTATATATAAATAAAATTAATAGTGGTAAAATGTAATAAACGATGGGTAAAAATGCTACATAAACAGTGGCTAATAGGACAAATAAATATTGGATAAAATGCAAATAGTGACTAATCAAATAGTGACTAATAAGACAAGTGGCTAAAATGCTAAAAACAACAGTGGCTAATATGATAAATAATGGGTAAAATAAAAAAAATGACAATCCAGATGTGTTAAACTCTAAAGTTGTTACCTAATTATTTTGTTTTTCTTTTTGAAATGTTTGGAATAGTGGAATGACATCATCTCGTGTGACATCATTCGAAACTCAGACATCCAACTTTCGAGGTGAATGGAATGCAGCATTAGTGCTGGCATCAAATGTCAGAGAGACATAACAACAATGGAGGACATTTTTAGATTTAATTGATTTTACCTGCAGCAGCTGCTGGGCCTTACCCAACCTGAGAACACACACACACAAACACACACACACACACACACACAGTGATGAGGGTGTGACTCACCTGCAGAGCTTCCCTGAAGTCATACTCATTCTTCTTCCTGCAGCGAGCTTCAGGGGGAATTCTTTTGGAGTTTTTAGGCTCTCCTCAGAGGATCATGCGGAACTGACAGCTTCAGACATCATTTACATTAGATTACATTTGTCCAAAGCGACTTACAATAGTGAAGTACAAAAGTAACAGAAGGTAAAAACATCTTTAGATAGGGCCTAAAGCAGGTCAAAGGGAGATAATGGGATAGAGGAGTGAAGGAGGGGAAGAAGGAAATGAGGTTAGAATAATTAGTTTGTTAGAGGTGTTAAGAAAGTAAGTGCTATTTGAAGAGCTCTGTCTTCAGGACATTTAAACATTTCAAATTTGGGATAACTGCATTTTCCTTAATTTATTTTAAAATAAAGCAGATTAATGTAATGTGTGAACACTTAAAAGGACCACAGTGTGCTTTTCATTCCCCTGTCTAAAAGATACAGTCTACATATGGGATTCACATTGTAAGAATAATTTTAAATTTTAGCCTAGAGAAGTCATTCAGGCTACAGCAGTTTAGCTAAACTCATTCAACATATATGCAGATAGGTTCTGCCCATAGAGTCTACAAGCAGTTTAGTTTTACCTATTTTAACTATAGGGATTTAGCTCTATCTATTCAACTACATAAGTTTATCTCCATCTTTTTAACATATGGCAATTTAGCCCCACCCATTTAGCTTACAGTAATTTAGCCCCACCCACTCAGCCTACATCAGTTTAGCTCCACCTATTCAGCCTACAGCAGTTTAGCTTCACCTATTCAGCCTAAAGCAGTTTAGCTCCACTCATTCAGCCTACAGCAGTTTAGCTCCACCTATTCAGCCTACAGCAGTTTAGCCCCACCCGTTTAGTCTACAGCATTTTAACCCCACCCTTTCAGTCTACAGCTGTTTAGCCCCACCCATTCACCCTTAATGTTGTTTAGATTCACCCCTCTGATCTACAGCAGTTTACCCCTGTCCATTCAGTCTACCGCATTATAGCTATTTTCGTCTACACCCATTTAGCCTTTAGAAGTTTAGCCCCACCCATTCAGCCTACAGCAGTTTAGCCCCACCTATTCAGCCTACAGCAGTTTAGCCCCATCCGTTCAGCCTACAGCAGTTTTACCCCACCCATTCAGTCTAAATGCTGTTGAGATCCACCCCTATAATCAACAGCAGTTTACCCCTATCCATTCAGTCTGCAGCAGTAAAGCCATTTAATAAAATAATATTATCTAATAATTTTAAGTGAATGGACTGAGTATTGCACTGGAGGAGCTGATCACAGACTGACGGACACACACACACACTCACACACACTCACAAGACTGATCCGTCATTGTGTGTGTTTGTAATTTTGCATGATGATGTTTGTGGTGATTAGTGTTGCTCAATGTTTTCATGTTGAGTTTTACTTCCCATAAAGGAACGTCAATCTGTACAAAAATGCCACATTTATACACACACACACACACACACGTTTTTCCACTCGCAAACTGACACACTAAAAGAGGGTTACTAGGAATCTGTTCTGCGTGTCTGAGCTCTGTCATGGGACATCACACACACCCACACACACAACTTACAGTAACCCCACTATCATTGTCATAGCTGAAGTTGCACATTTAAAATTAATTTGCCTAACTCTATTATAAGTATAATATATATTATTCTCAGCTGTGGAGTAACACTGATCAGCATGGTGGTGGTGTTTGGGATTGTTAGTGTGTGTTGTGCTGGTACGAGTGGATCACATACAGCAGTGCTACCGACCAGAAATATTCAATTAACAACGTTCTGTTTTAGCATCCTGTGGGCAGTGTCCTGTGGGCACTGTCTTGTGTGCCTGATCCTGTGACTATCAGCCTGTGGGCAGCATCCTGTTGGTAGCACCCTGTTAATATCTTTCTGTGGGTATCATCCTGTGGGCAGCGCCCTGTTCGTAGGGTCCTGTGGGTATCGTCCTCTAAATATGTTTCTGTGGGTATTATAATATATCACCGTGTCATATCAGCCTGGTTTATAAGAAATGAAACGGACAGGCTTTACCAGACCTTTACTGCAGCCGTATTTGGTTGCTGACTCTTTTGTTGGTCCTTCTGCTTTAATTTGTTTCCAGTGAAAAGCTGCTCAGTTGGGTTGAAGTCAGGTGACCGATTAGGAATATCACATTTCTTTGCCTTAAGAAGCTTTTGGTTTATTACATTATGTTTTATGTCATAACTACAAAACATATAGAATTATTTGAATTGATTTGTGGGTCTTCTATGCTTTTAGATGTTCTGTGCATACTTTTTTATAGAATCAACCAGATTTTGCCACACTAAACATATCAGCTCTCTCTCTGTCTGACTGGTTTATTTTGTTTTTCTTGGTCTAATAAGCTCCCTTGCGTGCATCAACATGTCATTTCATAATAAAGGAAAAGTTCCCACCTGACCATGAATATGGTACCTACTAGCAGAAGTAGCAGTAATAGCACTAGCAGTAGTAGGATTAAAAAAGTACCAGTAGCAGCAATAGTAGGACTAGTAGCACTAGTAGAAGTAGCAGAAGTAAAACTAGTAGAAGTAGCAGTAGTAGCACAAGTAGAAGTAGCAGTAGTAGCCCTAGTAGAAGTAGCAGTAGTAGCACTAGTAGAAGTAGCAGTAGCAGCAATAGTAGGACTAGTAGCAGTAGTAGCACTAGTAGAATTAGCATTAGCACTAGAAATAGTAGCACTAGTAGAAGTAGTAATATTAGTAGTAGGACTAGTAGAAGTAGCAGTAGTAATAGTTGTAGTAGGACGACACAAAGCAGTAGTAGTAGCAGTACAAGTATAAGAAGAGGCACTAGAAGCAGGGGATGTAGATGGAATAATAGCAGAAGTAGAAGTAAAAATTGTAAAAGTTGTAGCAGCAGCATTAGTAGTAGTAGTAGCAGTGGACGTTTTGGTAGTAGTAGTAGGTGTAGTAATAGCTATAGAAGTAGGTGTAATCGTAGTAGTATTGATAGATGTATCAGTAATAGTAGGACTAGTAGAAGTAGCATTAGTAATAGAAGCAGCAGATGTAGAAAATGTAGAATAAATAAAAGTGGTAGAAGATGTAGTAGCAGCAGAATTAGTAGCAGTAGTTGTAGTAGCAGTGGCAGTAGAGGTAGTAATAGTATTAGTAGTTTATTGACCAAATTTAATAGCTGCTGCATTTTTGTTTTATATTTATTGATTATTTGTTGGGGTTTTTTTTGCGTTTTTTAGTGAAAAGTCATGTGACTGGCTGATGTTAGAAGATCGAAACTTCATAACAAATACAGGTTTGAAATACCCTGTCATACACACTTAGTGTGACTGCACTGGACTTTTTACTGTTATTTGGCAAAGAGATTTAAAAATGCTTATAAATGTGGGAAAACTGTTAGTAAAAACAACACATAACAGAAACTAAAGAGGACAAAAACACTTATTTACTGACATGAACAGATTCAATTCAGCCTGACTGTTCGGGACTGACCTCATGGAAAGACCTGAGGCCTGACTAAAGTGTTGATAAAGTGGAAATTCCAAACAGAAAAAAAATGAAATGTTTTCAGTTCATATAGAGAAACAATGACCTCTGGTGGCTTAGAGAGAAAACAGCATTTCCTTGATATTAGATTTGTTTTGTTTATTACCAGCTTATTACACAACATGCCCTCACAGCCCCTGACTTCTGTGTGTAGGTGTGTAGTTTAGTACTGTTAGTCCCACCCTCCTTCCTCCAACATCCCACCCATCCTTTTCCATACAAAACCCCATCTCCATCTCCCCTAAAATCTCAACCCCCCTTTTCTTAGACAATCAATATCCCACCTTTCAAAGCCACACCCCTTCCCCCTCCCATCTTTTAGTCCCACCCCTCACAGTACTGCCTTTATTTGGCAGCCACTCCCATCTACAGTATTCCGCCTACTCTCACCACACCACACCTCCCAAAGCACTGCCTCTTCTTCTCTTCATGAAGCCTTGCCTGCTCTCACAGTACATCTACTTATCAAAAGCCACTCCACCTGTTTTCAATGCTCCACCTCCTCTTACAGCACCAAACCCTCCCAAAGCTGGGCCCCTTCCAATACCTGTCTCTCCTATTCAAGCTCCTCCTTCTCTTCATGAAGCCCTGCCTCCTTTTAGAGAATGCCTCTTTTGCAAGCCCGTCCTCCTATTTTTTAAAGCACTGCCTCTTCTTTAGCAGAACTCCCACTTCTTTAAGTGTCTCCTCCTCCACTTAATAAAGCCCTGCCTGCTCGCACAGCATCCATCGTTTTCAAAGCCGCTCCTCCTCTTTCCCAAGCTTCTGCCTTCTCTTAAAGCAGCCCTCATTCTCGAGCTACGCCTACTTTCACAACACCGCACCTTCCGAAAGCTTTGCCTTTTCTAACATCTGTCTTCTCTGTCCTCTTCTTACAGCTTTTTCCTGAAGCCCCACCTCCACCTCTTCACAGCTCCTCCTTCTTAAAGACTCACCCACCACACCTGTTTACACACCACATGTTCTCTACTCTCAACTGCCCAACCAATCACTTTAAAGCAAGTTCCAACAAGTGCTCCAACATGTCCTCCAAAATGTGCCATGTTTATGTGTTACAGGTTTCAGCAGTGTGTTGTTTGTATTTCACCAATGTGGTTGCTGTGGTTGGGGTCACATGACCACTGTGTTGCTCTAGTTTCATCGTCCTGGTTGTCCTTGGGGTCAGAGGTCACATTGTGTGTGGTGTGGTTGAGCACAGTTTGCAGTGGCGCGTGTGTGAGCGTCCCATTGGTCGTTGCATTGTGCTGTAGGCGTGTGTTCCACTGGGGCACGGTGGCTCCGCCCCAAATGCGGCGACTCTCCAAAAAGTTCACACACACAACGCAACCCTGGCCTTTTTGGTCACAGCCCCGCCCCCTCTGTCTCTGACCTCGTTGACCTGTCACCTTTGGTGCTCCCCTGACTACGCCCCCCTGTCGCATGTGTGAGAGGGTGTGTGTGTGTCTGAGTGCGACCGCTGCGAGGTCGGAATGTGAGGACGTGCTGTCGATGAGGCGTCGGCCCAGCGCCAGCGGCCGGACGGGCAGGGCCAGCCGCAGGAGCTTCCAGAAGCGTGAGCCGGCCCTCTCCGAGCGTGCGCCGTGCCAGCGGATGCAGGTGGAGCTCCGTCGCAGTTCTGTCAGCTCTCCACAGGTGGCACCGAGGGTACACCTCCGTATCGTAATCAGTGGCGTGTGGAGTGTGTGGTGCAGGTACACACACAGGCGGCACTCCAGCAGGCTCACGCTCTTCTCGCACACACACTCGCTGCTCAGGACAACCAGCAGCCGGCGACTCGCCTGCATACACCTGAACACACACTCCAGCAGGTCTGACAGAGACAAACACAAACACATGACAAAGCAAATATATGCTGGATATAAACACACACTCATGACATCTAACAATAAAGATGATATCACAATTTATTGGTGTCAGTTTCAAAGAATTTGACAACCAATATTCTTCTAAATTTTAATTAGTCAAATTGGGGGCCGAGTCTTAGAGAGCTTAGAGAGTCTGTGTTCCAATAAAAATATACAGATATTTCACACCTCATATTAATAATGTATTGTGAAAAACCATACGATATATGGCAATATCAATATTTTGTCCAAAACAGGCCAATAAGGGACAACCTCCTGACCAGAGCCAGCCATCTGAAAAATTAAGGTCAACCTCCTGTCCAATCAGAGCTGATCTCTTGTCCAATCAACACCAACATTTGTCCAATCAGGACTGAGCATACCAAGCAATCAGGGTTGACCATCTGACCAATTAGAGTTTACCCTTTGAATAATTAAGGTCAACCTCCTTTTGACCAATCAAAGCCAGCTTAAAGGGGCGCATTTTGGTGCGTTTAGGTTTTTGCCTGTGTGAAAACAAACCAAACCAAACTGAGGGGGAAATGCTCCAAGTAAACTGAATGGACCAAAAAACTATAGGTGTGAAAACACCCTTAGAATTGTACAAATGTATTTGATTGGTCACTGTAATGTCAGTGTGATACTGTACTGTCTCTTTAGTTTCATTGAAGTCTACAAAAAAATAAGTGTAAGTATACTAACTCTACCTCTGCACAACACAACCGATGCCCTTAAACATATTAAGAGGCAAGAAATTCAAATAATTAACTCTTGACAGAGAGTCAGCACAGCTGTTAACTGAATGCTTTTTAGGTGACCTCAGAAAGCTGACTGAGAAAATGAATAAATGGGCAACTTCCAGCCTATTGTAGGGTGGATAGGATATTATATACAGTAGGTAATATTGCCAGCTTAATTTTTTTAGTTAACAACTGCTAGCTGGCTAGGATCAGAAAATGCAACACATTCTGTACTTGGATGCATTTCTGGGATTGAAGGGAATGTCTAAATTGGCTGTGCTTTTTTTAAACAATAGTTGAGAAGTGAAGCATGATAACAATAATAATTGAGGCAAACCAGCACAATTAAGGCTCATTTATGCTCAAAGTAAGATAAGGATATGCATATGTACTATGAAAGCTGTCATCTGAGCAAGAGGTGCCTAATTGGAAGAATCTAAAATGTAAAACATTTTCAAGGAGTTTTATATTCAAACTTTTGACTGGTGTTGTATATTATACTTGTATAACCAAGTGTATACCAATGTATAATTCTGGTGTGTGACCTCTGTCTGACCTTGCATTAATTATGCAGCTGTAATGGAAGCCCTGGGGCTGCTGTGGTCTGTATAAATCTATATTCTTTAGGTTGTAACCCACCTGATTCAACTCAACAGCTAATTACCATAGCATTCACCAGTTCAATCAGAGGTGTTGAGATAAAACACACACACATACACACACACACAGAGCAGGTGAGCTCAGCAGGACTGGGGTAATCATTCATTAGCATACCGATTAGAATACACCATCCACTTTGCAGAACTTAATAGAATTTATACTGAGATTAAAGGTTCCAATTATGTGAACAAGCCAGCTCAGCAGTACACACTTTATACTGACCTATACACACACACACACACACACACACACACACACACACACACACACACACACACACACACACAGTCTGAATGCAATATATGAATAAAAATATTTATTAACTTAAAAAAATAGTAACAAACAAGTGCAATAAAAATCATACATGTAACGGAATGTATATGAAGTGAATGAACATGAAACAGACATACATAATAAAATAAAATTAAATAATGAAAAGAAAACAAAATTCACTGAAATGTTGAACAATGAAATTAAATAAATTAGCATAAGGCAGTTTTAAGCTTTTTACTATGTTCTTTGTACATTCATACACAGTGTTGGGAAGTAACGGATTACATGTAACGGCGTTACGTAATCAGATTACAAATTATAGGTAACTGTAATCCGTTACAGTTACTGCTTCAGTAAGTGGTAATCAGATTACAGTTACTCTGCTAAAATAAAAGGGTTACATTGCGGTACTTTCCTATTTTTGCTCTTCCAATCCAACACTGACAAAACGCAAATAACATTTTGCGGTGAAATCGCTCTGATATGACAGGGAACTGTCTGCCCCTCCTCCCGTCTCGCTGCACACACACACACACACACACACACACACAGGGAGGAGGGGCAGCGGCTCACAGCGGCTCCACGCTCACACAACGAGACGAAATTAACTGACATTTTGGTCAACGAATAAAAACGAGACGAAAATGTTTGGCAGGGACGAAATCCAATCAGAACTGATTTAGGTCTGTGAAAGGTAGGGACCAGTTAGGAAGAGATCCAATCACTGCTACTTTAGCGAAGGTGGAGTACCCGCCTCTCCTGCAGCAGCGCCGCGCGGAATTAAACTGTCGAGACGGAGCTCGACTGGAAGTTAACTCGACAGAGTTCAGCAGGGAGAGAGGGAGAGAGAGAGAGGGGAGAGGCGATATATTTCTCTTTTGACGTCGCGAAAAACAAGATAACGTGTAAACCGCGTTGGAGCGACTCCATTACCGGTAAAAACACCACTAATCTTTCAGCTTCTGCAGACCAGAGTCACACAGATCTCCATGCAGAGATCAGCGTTTTAATACTGATGTTATTTCATGAGCTGATGTGTTTAACTCGGCAGTGCACTAAACACAGAACTGATACAGAACCCTAACTCATTAAGATCAGATCATCTGCTTAGTCTCACAGTGGGAAAGATATAGCTAGTGTTAAATCAGCAGCAGGTCAGAAAGGAACTCAATAATATATCCAAAATAAAACAATAAAATAAGTCAATCTATGAACCCAAAAGTCTGTGTAAAGTTCCTTACAGCACTTTCTCATAAGTTTCTCACTTTAACTCATGAAGTCTCTCAGTACATCCTGAGAGCATCTCTACAAGACAGTGTGTGAATGTGTGTTCATTTATAGACTGTAGCTCCAGTAGGTGTGCTGGGTGAGTGCTGGAGATAAAACTAGATCCTTTAAAAGTTTTTGCATCTACAGCTCTGTTCAAACTATAATTTAACTATTCAGATGTTTTATGACCTGATTTCTAGAGCAAAATTTTAAATGTAAAATATGTATAGTCACACACCTACAATAATAATAGTAATAATAATAATAATAATATACATTAAATCATATATAAATATATTTCACTTTCAAACATTAACAATATTACTCAAGTGGTTATTAAACGTTTCATTTCGTATACGTGTAGAGTTAATAATTCAAGGGAACTGATGAAAAAGCATTTACATTTACACCCTTTACATTTTAGTCCACTAAATTTACTGTAATTTTAGTCGACTATATTCTTATGACATTAAGTTGACTAAAACTAAAAACATTTCAGATGACTAAATTGTGACTAAAACCAAATACTATTTTCGTCACAAGACTATGACTAAGACTAAATCACAATTTGTTGTAAAAATTACACTGGAGGCAAACCTGCAAATAGATAGCTTACAGTTGTTGTTACATTGTTTGGTTTTAAATGGTTTTATCATCAATTTATAGAAGTGTTTTATAAAATTGTTTGATGAAATGGTTTCATAAGTATTTTTATAGAGTGATTGAAAAGGCTGTTTTATTTGTTTATCTATTTGTTACATTCATTCAGTCTTAAAAAAATGACAATATTTAAAGTAATCCAAAGTAATCAGATTACGTTACTCACTTGAAGTAATGTAACTGATTACGTTACAAATTACATTTTGAGTGATGTAATCAGTAATCTGTAAGGGATTACATTTTAAAAGTAACCTTCCCAACACTGTTCATACATCAGTACATGGCAGCCAATTAGAAACTAAATACACCCCTCTGCACTCCAATCACAGCATCAATTTACCCTTAAAGCCCCTCCACACCGCTTTTATAGTTCAAACACTGCAAAGATATTCAAGCATTTAAAAAAAAACATTAATTTATATAGTAATGTATTTTCAAAACATATACAAATTTAATCTCTATATGTGGGTCCCATCATTCTTTAAATAGTAACACTGCTTGTGAATATATGTACACTGATGGGTTTGGTGTTCTTAAAATGAGGTGTTCAGGTTAATTTCTGGCATATTTATATCTTGGCAACGGATAACACAGGTGCACCAGTGACTGAAGTCAGACATATTTATTGCTATCTTGGCAGTGAATTGTCAACACAAACCCATAGGATGTGAATGTTGGCAGCTATGCAACAATAAACCTTTACATCAACAATAAACATAATGAGTGAACTTTCCCCCTTGTTACGATAGCAAAAACACACAAACACCCTAAATCAAGCTGCATATTGCAGGGTTAATGGCTTGACTACAAATTGCCTATGACACTATTTGCACCACACCTAGAAGACTAGGACACGCCTCCTCCGATTCATGTTACTCCACCTTTTTCCAACTGCTGCTGATGCAGCATTACCGAGTAGCCTCAGAGCATGGTTCAGATACAGCAGCTCACAGACGCCTTGTGTTGATCAACATCACCTTAGGAGTGAACCTGCATCACCATCTACCCATCCAGAAAGAGCAAGGCCAATTGTGCTCTCTTAAGGCTCCGGCAGCTGATGGCAAGCTGCATGATCAGGATTTGAACCAGCGATCTCCCGATCACAGTGGCAGCGCTTTAGACCGCTGGACCTCTCCTCACCCTAGCTGTGTGTTTTATTTGTTACGGACGTTTGTGTGTGTGAGTCAGGTGTGTGTATAGTGTCCATAATCAGGGCAGTGGTCTCTTCTTTGTGTTTGTATTGTGTCTGGTTGGTGTTTGAGCGGATGGGCAGCTGCAGCTGCAGTTCCTTCCAGAAGCAGGACGAAAGCGGGACGGATTTCTCGCCCTTCCAGCGGATGAGTGCGAGTGCGATGCGAGCTCTGCGCAACTCCTTTACCCAGCACTCTTTCTGTACCGGTTTGTACTGGATCAGGACCACCCTCAGACGACCCCCCCGCAGCATTTCCAGCCCGGCCTTAAGCTCCAGCAGAGCCTGGGTACCCCGCACCGCACTGAGCGAGCTCACTACAACCACAAGCCGCCGGCTACGCCCCACGAACCGCAGGGTCTCATCTGTTATAGCTATACAAACACAAACACACACACATTAAATATGGAAAAATGTGTAAACACATATAAGGATTAAAAGGCTCACTGTAGAAGTAAAGCTGCAAAAAACATCACCAAAACATCCAGCATAATTAACCTATAGGAGTTTAGATCCACCCACTTAGCCTCCAGCAGTTTAGCCCCACCCATTCAGCCTACAGCAGTTTAGCTCCACCCATTCAGCCTACAGCAGTTTAGCTCCACTCATACAGTCTACAGCAGTTTAGCTCCACCCACTTAGCCTACAGCAGTTTAGCCCCACTCATACAGCCTACAGCAGTTTAGCCCCACTCATACAGCCTACAGCAGTTTAGCTCCACCCACTTAGCCTACAGCAGTTTAGCCCCGCCCATTCAGCCTACAGCAGTTTAGCTTCAACTATTCAGCCTACAGCAGTTTAGCCCCGCCCATTCAGCCTACAGCAGTTTAGCCCCACTCATACAGCCTATAGCAGTTTAGCTTCAACTATTCAGCCTACAGCAGTTTAGCCCCACTCATTCAGTCTACAGCAGTTTAGCCCCACTCATTTAGTCTGCAGCAGTTTAGCTCCACCCATTGATTCTACAGCATTTTGGCTCTACTCATTCAGTCTACAGCAGTTTAGCTCCACCTATTCAGTCAACAGCAGTTAGGCTCCACCCATTCAGCCTGTAGCAGTTTAGCTCCACACATTCAGTCTACAGCAGTTTAGCTACACTCATTCAGTCTACAGCAGTTTAGCTCCACCCATTCAGTCTACAGCAGTTTAGCTCCACCCATTCAGTCTACAGCAGTTTAGCTCTACTCATTCAGCCAACATTATAAAGAGTATTTTAGCACAGACTGCTTTTTGCAAAATAAATCAGCCAATCAGAACAAAGATGATTTACTTATAAATGGTAAAAATATAGTAATAGAGGATACAAATAAAAGGAACAGATAAGAGGTTAGTGCAGAAATGAACTACGACACAAATATGATGAAACAATATTTGAAAAGTTACAGCTGAACACACACACACACACACACACACACACACAGTATTAGGTGTGTACTCACTCCCTCCAGGCAGGCTGTCTCTGTCGAAGATGCAGACAGTGTATCCAAGATCCACCTCCAACACTCTTCTCAGCGTAGTCATGACAAACTCTTCTTCC
Source organism: Astyanax mexicanus (assembly GCF_023375975.1). Taxonomy (NCBI): domain Eukaryota; kingdom Metazoa; phylum Chordata; class Actinopteri; order Characiformes; family Acestrorhamphidae; genus Astyanax; species Astyanax mexicanus. The sequence goes on along the minus strand of NC_064425.1, from coordinate 12,021,075 downwards.
TCACCATTACGTGCATAGGAGATGTACACATCATACTCCTTATCATCTACACACACACACAGCACACCAGGACAGCAAGAAATGTTTTAAAATAATATCATATAAATAATATTAAAATAATAAATTCCACAGTGTGGCCACTAGGAGGCTCCATATCCAATGTTTTTTTAGCATCCACTATGAATTCAATATCTATAAATGAATTGCTATCTACTCTTAATTGTTGAAATCCATGTAAACTATTTAGCTGTAAATTATTTAGTGTCCATTATTAAAGATTTAGAACTCACAATAAATTACTAAGAATGCGCTTAAAGTTTTGATGATCTATTATAAATTGTTAAATAACCACTATGAGAATCCGTCTGAAATTATACACTATAAAGTATTTGGTGTTGACTCTAAATTGTTCAGTATCTACCAAGAATTTAATAATCACTATGAATTATTGTGTACCTTTATGAATTATTCAGTATCCACTATGAATAATTAGTGTGCACTATGAGTTATTCGGTATCCAATATGAATTATTCAGTATCAACTCAAAATTATTCAGTATCTATGAGTCTTATAGAATTTGAGAGACCTTATGTATAAATCTAAATAGTTTAGCATCTACAATGAATTATTTAGTATTTTTTCAGTATTTACTATCAATTAAATAGTAACCACTATAATTTTTTAATCCATGCGAACCTGATATATAGATCTATTTATAGAGTTTAATAGTGTTTCTGATCCCCAAATCCCCAGATGCTGAACGTTGCCTAGTTATAAATGCTATGTTTATTAATTAAGAACAAAAAACATGTGTAACTAAATTTAATAAAATACAGTGTGTGCGTGTGTGTGTGTGTGTGTGTGTGTGTGTGGTGTTTTACCAATATTTCTCTCATCAGTCCCAAACCAGGTACGGTACAGCAAGTGAACTTCCAGTTTAAACACACGATACAGAACGATCAGCAGCACAGCTAAAGCCAGCGTTACACCCAGCCCACACGCCAGCTCCACTGTGGGAATATACACTACACCACCATACACACCCCATACACACACACACACACACACACACAGCACGCACATTTAGTATCTACTATGAAACTATTCAGTATTTACTAATAATTACTAAAAAATCCACAATTAATTATTCAATATTCACTAGAAATCACCCTCTTTCTCTAGTGTAGCAATGCTGAAATTAAGTCCTCTGCTGTTCTGGGCGGAGCAGCGAAATTCTCTTAGCAGATCTGCTGCTGAAAACTCCTTCACACGCAGCATTGTGAGCACAGTCTTATTATCATCATTGTCATCCTCCACCCTAAATACATGCACACAAACACAGAACATTTTCATTTAATAAAATATGTAAAAATACATCCTAGAATAGCAACATGGCATCAAATCAGACACACTGTTTACTAATAAGCTAAGTTATTATACACTTTAAACCCTAAGTTTCTCAGGGGGTCCTGGGGTAATTTTCTCTTTTATGGTAATTTTCTCTTTTCTGTGATTTTATTCCCGTCTAGACAACCATGTCTGTGTTTTTCTCAGACGACCTCTAAGAAAATTACAGGCTGAATTACCTTCTGTTTTTCGCTGAACTCCGTGGTCCTCTGGTAATTTTATTCCCGTCTGGAGTTTCGTCCCCTCGCGTTTAATAAAATAGCTATTTGTCTACTGCTACGCATCATAATTACACTTTGGGCACACGTTTCCAAGGAGATCCATGTAAACACAACAGCAAGTGGAAATAGAGGAGCTACTGAATGCAAGGTCATGTGACACAAAGCCAAAAAACTTACTGGTCCTCTTGTTTTTTCAATTGCAGAGCAGATGCAGGAGTTTTATCACTGAGTAGTGAAAGTGTGAAATATTTTTCACAGATGCCCCCTGAGAAACTAATGCCATCCGGATAGGGCTTTAGGGCAGGGCTTTCAGTGTACTTGTCTACAGGTAAAAGGTTGATGTATAAACTTCCATGTGGGCTTCAGTGTGTCTGGTTGCATGTGAGGGGAGTATAGGTATTGTGTAACTGAAGTATACCTGGTTTCAGGTGAGCTGTAGCGGGGATCTCCCAGCTCCTTTACTGTTTTGTTGTCGATGGTCCACCACACCAACCCCTCCTCATCGTCCAGGTAAGGCAGGAACACCCGACAAGTAAGCTCAGCATCTTCACCTGCAGAATCAGCAGGGAAATATGTATCCCTCAACATCTCCACAGCTCTTAAACTGAAAAAGTCTAAACTAAAACCCACCCAGAGTAACTTTGTAGATCTGACCAGATGCTGGATTTAAAATCCTTGGATGCTTAGTCCCTCTCCTGGGTGCTGAAACACATAAAAACACACACAAGCACACACAGGCATTATCAGAAAAATTTAGAGTAATATAGAGCAATATAGAATGGAGTAACATGGAATGAAGTAATGTGGACTTATATAATCATGAGTCATGATATGTAATGCAGGGAATGCAGGGTCTGTAGTAACAAAGTGTAAAAAAAAAGAAATATCATGCAGCTAGGATAAGAGGGTGGATGTACATTTTAAAGAAATTACCTAAATTAACACAAACCAAGAGAAGAAAACTGACTGGACTACAGCTAACTGACAACAGACAAGAAATAAACTAACAGAGAACAAACTAAGACAGACCTTTAACACGCACAAGATCAGATACAGGAAGATCTGAAAGAAATAGGGTATATATACACTGAGACAGACAAGGAACACCTGGGGAGGATAATGAGGGGGAGGAGAGGGCGGACACAAAACTAAACCAAAAGAGAACCATGTGCTTTTTAGGAGCAAAAGAAAAACAAGCAGAAAGGAAAAGTACAGACAGAACAGAGTTTTGTTAAATAATAATAATCTAAATAAATGCACAGGTATGTGGATTTGAGTAGAGTAATGTAGGGTAATGTAGTCATGTTTGATTAGAGTAATGTACAGTAATGCTGAGTACAGTAATGCAAAGTAATGTTTAAACAGAATAATCATCTTAGTCATCTTAGGTTTAGAAATACAAAGTAATACAGAGTCATGGTGAGTTTTTTCACATTTGAATAATGAATAATGTTGAGTCATGTTGTCAAGTCAAGTTTAGGAATGCAGAACAATGTAGATTCCTGTTGAGTAATGTAGTAAAGTAGAGTCATACTATACTAAGGAATGCAGAGTCAAGTTGAGTTATGTAGAGTACAGTTTAATTTGAGTCGTATTGAGTAATGTAGAGTACTTCTTGATCAGAGTAATGTAGAGTCCTGATGAACTGAAAAATGAAGAGTATTGTACAGTCATGTTGAGTAAAGTTCTGTTGAATTGAGGAATGTCGAGTAATGTACAGTCATGTTGAATAAATAAATGAAGAGAAAGGCAGAGTAATGTAGAGTCATGTTGAACAAAGAACTGCAAACTGTAACGTAATATGGAGCTATGTGAGTAGAGTTGAATAAGAGTATAGTGGAGTATAGTGGAGTATAGTAGAGTAAAGTGTGTCATACGGACGGCCCTGATGTTGATGGTGCGTGTGAACTGGAGCGTATGTCCGCCACTCTGGTAGGAGACGACGCAGGTGTAGGGCCCAGCATAATGATCATACATAATATAGATCACCAACTCATCACCCTTCACTTCCCTTGGGACAGTAAATTCCTTCATGCACTTCTGCAGAGAGAGAGAGAGAGAGAGAGAAAGAGAAAGAGAAAGAGAGAGAGAGAGAGAGAGAGAGAGAGATGTGTATATCTTATATATGTTAGAGACCTTGTCCTCTTCCACATTCTACTTATGGATGCCCCACATGTGCTCAATTGGGTTAAGTTCTAGAGAGATACTTGTCCTGTCCACCGTCTTTACTTTTAGCTTCCTTTATAAGGCAGTTGTCATCTTGGAAGTGTGTTTGGGGTCGTTACTATGTTGGAAAACTGCTGCCCAATTACAGAAGCACTCATGCAGCCCCAGACCTTGATGCTAACATCACCATGTTTGACTGTAAGCAAGGGACTCATGCCTGATACCATCTGAGCCAAATAGCTTTAACTTAATCTTGTCAGACCACAAGACACAGTTATTCATGCTTCTGGACTGCATGTCTTCAGCAAATTGTTTGCAGGCTTTCTTGTTTATCATCTTCAGGAGAAGCTGCCTTCTAAGACATTGCTATGCAGACAGAGTTGATGCAGTGAGTGGTGTATGGTCTGAGCACTGCAGGCTGACCTCCCTCTCCTTCAAGCTCTCCAACAATGCTGGAAGCACTCATGTATCTATTTCTTTAAGCCAACCTTTGGATATTGGCTTATATATGTGGACTTAATTTCTCACATCCTCAGAAAGTTCTTTGCCATGACGTGCCATGTTGAAAATTAAGTGGCCAGTATGAGAGAATTGAACCCAAAACATAAAATTTAATACAGTCCTGCTCCCCATTTACACCTGAGACCTTGTAACACTAACGGGTCACATGACATTGGGGAGGGAAATGGCTAATTGGGCACAATTTGGTCCTTTTTACTTAGGTGTTACTCATTTTTGTTGCCAGCGATGTAGAAATTTATCATGAAGCCCAAAATGACAGATTAGCATATGTGTAGCTGGCTAAAACCAAACTTGCGATGCTAACTGATAATTAATCAAATTGAGCATGTAGTTAAGAGCTTAATGCAACCCTCGGGAGGGTTTTAAACTATGCTGACATATCAAACAAATTTCTAGACCAATAAACATCCATATCAGTTATTGCCCAGATCAAGTTTTGCTGGTTAATCTGTAATGACTGAGACTCACATGGTACCAGGTGACGTTGTGTGTGCTGTTGGTGGGGAGATGCTGCTGGTCAGGGCAGCGGAGTGTGTACTGACTGTCCAATGGAACAGTGATGTTCTGGTGGACCGCACTATCACACATTCCAACACGTGCAAACACCTGCAACTGAACCCCCATCTTCACACACGAGGAGTTGTTTCTGCAGGATATGGGACATAAGGGAACATTATTATTACATTTAGATATACATTACACATATTTCAGATTATCTAACACATATATATATATTATAACATCAGACAAAGATAACCATAAATATATATATTATATATATATATATATATATATATATATATATATATATATATATATATATATATATATATATATAAATCAGTGGCGATTGCTCTAAGACTGCAAGGGAAGCTCAGCTTCCCCTAAAATGTAAAAAAAATAGGTGATTAAATATATACTGTTGTGTGTACATGTCACTGATTAAATAAGCGCTACACCGCGCTGAACTTAGTTCAGAATCAGCTTCTTATCACTGGTAACGCCGCGGCTTTCGTCCCGCAGCTTCACAGCGCTGCTTTAAACAGTGCGGACGCTGAGCGTCCACAGACTTCAATAGTGGAGCAAAGCCCGCGGCGAAACAAGACGAGTCATTGGATAAATGCTGGGCTTTGTCCCGCCCATCGGACGCTCAGCGTCTCTGGGGGTCTATGGAGCAGTGGGCTGGCCTCGGCCGGCCCGGACGCTCAGCTTCTGCGTGATGATTGGATGATCTGTCTGAGGCGGAGTCCCTTTCTGATTGACAGCGAAATGAGCGAATCAGCGATCTTTTAGTGTAAAATCCATTTGATAGTCTTCCTTACGAAAAAAAACTTTAGAGTTAAACAGCAGGGCAGATCAACTGCTCAGATTAATTTGGTGTAAAAGGTGGGGAAAAGTAACAGGTATTTTCAGCTGTTCTGGTATGATAAAGTGAGCTGGCTGACTGGAAGTGCTGTAACAAATAAAATGTACTGATGGCCATTCTTCTTGATGAAACTATCTCAGGACAAAAATGAACAGGGGCCAGTAGTAAGTATTGTGTTATTATTAAAAATAATTTAAATAATTTAAATTAATAAAGGGATTATTTAAGGAAATTAAAAAGGAAATAAATTTACCTGCATTTTTTTCCTTTACCAACTTTTTTGCGTAATGTTTTTTTTAGTGATCATTTTATGTTTATTAATGTCATAGCGTCGTTTTTTATGTAATTGTTCAATGTAAAGAATGGGTACCTTTTTGTTGTGTAGTGAAAACTTGAAAATGCCTTTTGTTTACAAAAAAAAATCTCAGGGAGAGTAGAATTTACGTATAAATAAAACTACATATGTTAAGATGTAGGCCGAAGTTGAGCTTCCCCTCCTTGAAAGACCATCATCCGCCACTGATATATATATATATATATATATATATATATATATATATATATATATATATATATATATATATATAAATATATATATATAAATATATATATATATAAAAATATATATATATATATATATATATATATATATATATATATATATATATATATATATATATATATATAAATATATATATATATATATATATATATATATAAAAATATATATATATATATATATATATATATATATATATATATATATATATATATATATATATATATATATATATATGAAAAACACTTTTAAATGATAAGAAGAAAATCTATGAAAGCCAATCTGGCCCTTTCTGAAAAAGTGTTGCCCTAAGCCTAATAACGTGGTTGTGTCACCCTTGGCCTACTCATCTTCACAGAATTGTTTCATTTCTGTAACTATGTAACTATGGAGGGTTATTGAGCATGATTTGCCTGTTTAAGATCATGCAACAGCATCTCAGGTGGACCTGCTGGTGTCCGCTGGTGTCCTGCTGCAGAACACAAGTATGCCTCAGCCTTACTGATGGATTACAACCTGATGGACGTCCTCCTTCAGGATTTACTGGTTTCCTAGATCCATTAATTACAGCAAGTTGTCCGGATTTGTTGTTGGTAATTTGTCTAATCACAATTCACTTTCTACTTTGCAATGATTATTTATTCCAGTACAGTCCAGTATAGAAGTGGGCAAAGCTTCAGGAAATAGTAAACATAGGATTTGTGTTGTGTACAGTAAGTTGTAAGTGGTCTTAGTGAATAGAGTAACTCTGTATTGTAGAGCTTGTATTTGTTAGGAATCGGAGATACTAAACTGCCCTGTCTCAAGTTTCTTTTGAATAATTTGCAGGCCTGAAGAGCAGGAATGGACGAAAATAAACATATTAAGTAAATGTAAGAAACCCTGCATTTTTTTTACTGTTCCAACTATACCTAATTTTGGGTTGTACATATATTATACATATAAAGATGGATGTGTGTGGTTGTACCTGAGCATACAGATGTACAGTCCACTGTCCTGCAGTGTGGTGGGCTGTATCCAGAGTGAATCTCGGTATTTGAGGAATCGGTGTGTGCGCAGGTGTATGGGCTCCTCCAGCTCGTGTGTGTCTGTGTGTCTGTACCACAGCAGTGTCTGACCCGAGCTTTGGTTGTAGCTGTAGAGGGTGGGGAATGAGAAGGGAGGGCAGGGAATCCTCCCTGATTCACCCGCAATTACTCGCATAGAACGCGACAGACCAATGTCAAGACACTGTGAACCTAAAACACACATATAAAAGTTCATAAATTTCAGAGTAAGGCATGAATATACAAATGGAGCATAACAGCTAGTTCAATAATATTCCTACTAGTCTACCAACCAATCTACTAATTAGCTAATATACCTGCTGTCTGATTAACCGTCAACCGCACAGTTTGATTTAGGGCGTGTCAGTGTGTCTTTGCTATCATAACTGGAAAAAAGTACACTATGCACGGCTCGAAACACACAAAAGGTATGTACTAATTCAATTAATTAACCCTAGAACACTAACGTTAAAATGAATAACATCATCACTAACGTTGGGTATACACTGTATGACAAGTTTTGGAACCCTTATTTAATTTTACACTTTAAAAAACTTAAAAAAAAAAGGTACCATGGATAACATTATAAAAAAGCAGAAAAAATATTGGAAAATCAGGTAATCCTTAACAGGTAATGTCCTAACAAAAAAAATAATGCTGTTAATCCTGTGGTCCCTATAGAAAACCACTTTCAATAGAATAAAACTCTTTAGAAAACTCTTTGGAGCAGATAATCCTAAACCTACTGGCACATTGTCTAAAACCAGGCATGGGCTAAATCAGTGCTTTTCAACCACTGTGCCACAGCACACTAGTGTAAGGTGTTTCTTAATTGGTCATTACTTGGCACATTGTCAAGTGACAGTGACAGTGTTTTAAAAGTAATGTATTTTCTGCCGTGTCAGTAGGGGCAGCAGATAGCTAGGTTACAGTGCCACGTGCCTAGTTTAAATGCAATCTCCAAAACAAGCAAACTGGCTATTTTGTTCGGCTGTTGAAAACATGAAGAAGCAGCATTATTATAACCCATAAAATATTTTACTTTCTATCACTAACGTCTGATGAAAATCACCTGAACGCATGCCTCTTGAAAAATCTATAGATGGGAGGAGAGAATCACCCATAACATTATTAACATCAATGATCATTGCCCTGAAACTCCCCAAAGTCCCATGCAACTTGGACAGCATGAAAATATTATGTGGGTGAAAATCACCCGGCGTTAGCATTCTAGGGTTAATCATGGGTGTGTTTTGGGTGTAATGTGAAATAAAACATTCAGTGTGTCACGTGCCATTCTCTTTAAGAGACAGGTGTGTTCTGACTTTGGTGGATAATTATTTTAACGGCGCAGCTACCTGGACATGTTCAGCGTTTCTCAGCAGAGGACACTAACCTGCTTATTTATGCTGTAAAGGGAACAGCAATGTTATTTAAATTAAGAGTGAACATGCATTGAGCGTTGCATGGCACCTCTGTGTTGCCAAGATAGCAATAAACATCTGTCCACAGGTCTCTGTCTAGGTTGTTTTATTTAGTCACTGGCGCACCTGTGTTTTCTGTTGCCGAGATAGCAATACTGCAGTAGAGAGTAACAACATCTGTTCCAGCACTGCTTTACTACAGACAGAGGTTTTGAAATCCATTTCCAAAGCTCAGTTTATTTCCATTGCTACTTACCAGCTGTAAGCTGTTAACCAGTTTACTGTTTGCTAAAATTACCCCCTCTTTTTTTAAACAATACATGATTTCTTTAAGGTTTTTTACAATATACATTTTTTTCTTACATTTTTACACTGGTTTGTGTTCCATTTTTGATTACTAACTAGACCTGAAGAGCTTAAATGGCGAAAAAATGGGGGGTTCTATAAAAGACCAGCACCGTCTCCTCACTCTATTTGCTTCCTGTTTTTCCCAAAAGTGTCACCCAATTGGCTAATATGGTTCTCATATCACACACTGCGCTTGGGTAATAAACATAAATACATAAAGCAGTATAATAAATATACATAAAGTAATCTCTAAATCTGCTTGTTTGAAAAAAATAAATAAAAGAATGTTTATACAATGTGACTTACAAAGTGACAACAAAACTCAAAATTAACCAATTAACTGTTGCACTGCACTACTACTAATACTACTAATAACCACACTACTACATTAAATTCCTGATTGCTTTATTCTATGCTGGTGTCTGTATTGGTATCAGCAAATACAAAAAAATCATGTACTTGTACTAATCATACTCATTTGGAAAGAAATAATACACTCCCTAATACACTCAAAATTTAATACGCTTACCAGTCAGCTAATATACCCACAAATCAGCTAAACTAGGCAGCTAATATAGCATGAGTATGTAGTATCCAATCAGGAGCCAGCACATTACTTTATCAGCACTGTATCCTGAATTCAGCCATACACACACACGCATACACACACATCCACACACGCACACACGCGCACACACGCGCACACACATCCACAAACACACACACACACACACGCACAGGCATACACGCACATGCACAGATAGCACGCACGCACACACACAGACAGTACATAACGAGGTTGAGTGTAATGACCACTGTAAGTAGACAGGACAGAGCTATAACTAATGAAAAATCAATAACACACCTGTCTGTCACATGACCTTGGATGTCTTAACAGTCACACACACATGCACTCAGATACAGACAGACAGACAGACAGACAGACAGACAGACAGACATCCCCGAATCAATATTCTGTAATTGCATCATTAAATGTACGATATAAATGTGTTGTAAATGTTAAAATATTATGAAGTCAAAATCAATTACAGCTTAAAACTACCACATCAGCATTAACCCATCAATTACATCAATTACAATTTATAGCTTAACCACAGACTCCCCCCTCTCTCTCTGTCTCCCTCTCTTTCTCTCTCTCACACACAAATTAAAGATAAGGGTTTTCCTCCAAATGAGCAGTGGAGTGACACTAATGCTAATGCTGCCTACACGCTAACCAACGTCCTGCATCAAAACTGCCACGTTATACACAGTCAGCACTAAACCCACTTTGGTTGCCAACCGTCCTGTGAAATACGGAAAAACCTAAAGATGTGTTGAACTGACACTTCAAACACTGTGTTGTGCATTTTTGAGTTTAGACTATTCAGATGAGAGACAGAACCCTGCTGCTCTCAGTTAAAATACTACCCTTATATAGAACTTAAAGCAACACTATATAGATGTTTACACTAAATTATTAGCTTTAGATACAGGCTGAGAGGCTGCTATCTGCACAAAGAAACTTTGCTGAAACAGGCAGGATAAGGTTTGAGTGATACGGTCTAAAAATATCACAATATTTCAGGGTATTTTTACGATAACGATGTTCCTGACGATATGACAACACATTGAATTAAAAAAATAATTTTAAGGATACACTATCGCAACAAAATGAATTTTACATATTATTTGGTGATATTGGCCACTGACTAAACACAACCAAGACAGATGTCAACAGTCCAGCGCTCATTGCTATCTTGGCAATGCAGAACCACTGCGCACACACCCCTGCTTGTCTTACACACAACTCAACTTTTACATCAACAATCAACTGAATATTAAATAAAATAATACTGCTCTTCCCGTTACTGACAGTGTAAATTACAATAATCACAGTTTGAATGAGCAGGTCAGTTTCCACTGCTGAGAAGAAGCAGAAGCTATGCACTGTTTAAATAGCAATCCGTCAAAGTCAAAGGGAATGGAAAGTGACACGCTGATTGGTTTAATTTGACCATGATTAAGAGAATTACAACATGCCTTCTGCGCATTTTTAAGCCACACAAGTTGTACTTTTCCCGTTGTTACAATAGCAAAGACACACTGACATCAAGTTGTGTTTTTGAAACCTTTGTTCAACCAACTAACATTGCCTTGCCCTGTAATTGGTTTTATGAAAAAAAGTTAAGATAACTCAAAATTAAACTTTATATTTTGAGATGGACAGATATTTGACCCTAAAAGTTCTCCAAAAATTAGCAACACACTGACATGGGAATATTGAGAGACTAGACACTCTGGTTATTTCTTTAGCTTTAAAACTATCAAAATAACTGACAAAATTGTTTTAATCAGTGGATTTTAAAAAAGCATCACTTTTCAAGCTTACAATCCAGCATACACTGCTGACAGCGATGTTTAAAAAAAATATAATAAAATAATAATAATTGTCGGCCAATACTGATATAATTTCGACATCATTGTCCATCCCTAAAAATCATTTGTAATAAGTTGATCTTTTTTAAGTTGGCTGCTCTTTGTCACAGTGTAGCTATAAATACTGTCATAGTGCACACACAACCCTACCCCCAATGCACCGGAAGCTGAGTGTTTACCTGGAACTGTGGTTTCTGTGTGTGTGTGTGTGTGTGTGTGTGTGTGTGTGTATGTGTGTGTAATTGCTCTGTCAAAGTCTTACTGGATGATTATCAGTCTTCCTATTAGAAGTGACAGAAACACATCCACACTGATACAGATGGTTGGACTTCACTGAACATTACAAATCACCTGCATGTACAACAATCCATCCTGAGAGCTGCAGAGGAACCGTGGTTAATTAGCCTTCCCTCTGCTAGACAAACTGCTCTACACTGCACACACACACACACACACACACACACAGCTATATGCTATATATTAGATGAGGTTCAGATATATCATCTGACTAGGTGTGATTAAATCACTAGCAGACAGAAGACTGTGTTTGTAAAACTATCTATGCTGATGGGTGTGTTGGTTTAAAAGTGAGGTGGTTTAAGGTACATTTCTGTCGTAATTCTTGGCGTATCTTGGCAGCGGAAAACACAGGTGAACTCTCACTATAGTCACCTGTAAGATGTTCATTGCTATCTTGGCAATGCAGGTTTACACACACACACACACACACACACACACACACACACACACACGGACATGAAACAGTGCACAGCCCCAAGTTACACCTCAACAATAAACAGAATCCAAAATAAAATAACATTGCTGTTTCGATAAACAAGCAGGTAAATTTCCTCTGCTGAGAAGCATTGTACACATCCAGGTAGCTGCAATGTTAAAATAGCAATCCGCCATGAGTCAGAGCACACCTGACTCATTAAGCGAATGACAAGTGACACACAGACGAATTAGTACAAGCCTTTCACACGTTTCAAGCCACGCAAGGTGTAGTTTTCCAGTTGTTACGATACTGACACACTCTAAATCAAGCTGCATGGTTGATGGCTCACATATAGATGACTAAACAAGGTAAAATTATTTCTTTGTTCATCTATTTCAGTGTATGGTTTTAACTTTTTTACTTATTTTGGTCTCATATATGGGTCTTATGTTTGTTTTTTACCTTAGCTTGTACTCTGACTCCAGTTCTGGTTCAGAACTGCCGTCAAACCAAGCTGAACTGCTTACATTTTAGCACAAGTAGTGGCATTACCTTTTTAAAAGCAGTGTCTAAGACTGGTGGAGGAGAACATGCCAAGATACATGAAAACTATGATTAAACACCAGGGTTATTTGATTTCTGAACTATTACATCTTTATGAATACGAACTTGTTTTCTTTGCATTATTTGAGGTCTAAAAGCTCTGCATCGTTTTTGTTATTTCATTTCTCATTTTGTGCAAATAAATGCTCTAAATAACAATATTTTTATTTGGAATTTGAGAGAAATGTTGTCCGTAGTTTATAGTATAAAACAACAATGTTCATTTAATAGCAAACTCAGAGAAACTGATTTAGAAACTGAAGTAGTCTCTTAATTTTTTTCCAGAGCTGTATATTGGTTAACATATTATTATTCTTAGTTTAGTGTAACTGTTATTAATATCTGAATTACACCGTCATGGACATACAGTACTTTCTCCAGGTCTGAACCATTTCACGGTTGTGTGGTCAGACATTTACACCCCTAATCCACACATATTTATTCCTATCCTCTTCCTCTTGGGGAACGTGTGTGTGTGTGTGTGTGCATTTGACAGTTTGACTGCAGGTGGATGAGATTTCAGAGAGATTTATAGTTACACCTCTACTACTGCCCTACCAGTTATTGCTACCCACAATCCTCTAGCTCTGCACTGACCATAATAATAAAGCTCTCTAATGCAGAGAGCATTTCTGAGAATGAGCATGAGATTCAGTATCCACACTCATTAGATCACCACCTCCTTCATTCTAAGACTCCTCCCACTTGCTGTGATTGGTCCTTATCACAAACTCATTTGTACAGAGACTCCTCCTT